>NW_008606268.1:392-16296 GCF_000691845.1 Merops nubicus | reverse complement strand
AGGGAAAGAACATTTCCCTGGTGGCAAGGTTGATGTGGTATTCAGCAGCTATTTCCTTCTGTCTTTTTTATAATTTCCAAGATTTAGGTTAAGTAAAAATAAAGGTATGATTTAAAAGCATCTTATGTAAGAGTTCCTAATGTCCTCACAATTTGGATCTAGTACCCAGGGCAACTGTGAGGCTGAAGGGATCACCTCCTAGAACACCTGCATAAAAAAGGAGAAAACTTTGGTATTCACAAAGGGAAGTCTTTTTTCTGCCCCTGCAAGGGGTGAGAGAGAGTCTAGAAGCCAAACCTGTGCTTAAAAGGAGGTGACCCCAACTATTGGTTCTCTGAATTGCCATTTGACACTGAACAATAAGCAAAGTAGATAATGTGTCTTTTAAATCCCTGAAACCTCACACCCTTTAAAGTTTAAAACTAACATGGGTTTTCTCTTGAAAATCCAAAGTATAATCCCATGGCTGTGCTGCCTTCTCCATATCCTGGTGAGATATTATATATCATTTGAAAAGATCCTTCCAGATGAAAGACAACATACAATCGAATTATTCTGATGCTATTAAGTGATGCTAACACAAATAACACAGAACAAAAAGACAGTTCTGAATATATATTCCAAATTTGCTATATTAACAAAGCAAACAAACACAAATGGAGAAGCAGCAGTAAATTATAGCACTCGCAAAAACAATATTAAAATATAAGTGAATACAGAAAAATATTTTAATTAACAAAACAAATCAAATGGAAAATATTTCTCAAATAAAGCTTTAAAAGTGAGTCTGTGTGTGTTTGACTGCCATGACTAATTATGTATCCATGTAATGTGTGTTCAATTTGGGCTTATTTAAATAGCAGAAATGCTCATTAGCTGCAGTATATCTGTGAAGCTTCAATAAACAGTTTAATGGTTTTTATGTTTAACCAATTTCATAAGTTCCTGTAATTTTAGCTTTAGTAGCTCATTAATGTTATTTTTGATATCCATCTTACAGAATTCCTTTGCAGTGAATAGTAGCATTACTTCAGAAAAATACAAATATACTGCAACTTTCTTAATCTGAAATGTAAAACTACAGCTGTCACACGCACCAATAAACTGATTAACTGCTGACACTGCCCAGTCTAAATGCCCAGGAAATAAAGAATGGCACAGCCATGCTTCCTGCTGTCTCTGCCCCACTAACATACTGAACCAGGATTAAAAAGTGGTTTCACTGGATAAAGCTAGGTCCAGGTTTGCTAGCTCCTGCTGCAAGACTTTATTTTCTGCCTTTCACCAGCAATGTTCTGATGTCTGCTGGGTGAAAGAGCAGAACTCCTGCTCTATGGTTAACCGGGCTTTAGAAGTCATCATGAAGCCATTTTTGTATATTGGAAATTGGGAACCACTGCAGGGCATGGAACTGCTGCACACAAACTCATTCAGTAAAACTATTTGTGGAGGAAAACCCTACTCCAAATAACTCAGCAGCTCCTACCTATTTCACTAGGAATCTCTTGAATCTACATAAATTTCACCTTTATATAATATTTTTTTTAAAAAATATGGTGACTAAAAGTCTATTCTGTGGGTGTGAGGCAGATGCTGTGCTACCAGAGAGACACCAAGTCACCCCTGTGGGCAACCCCAGCTGGGTCATCACAGCCACCTCTCTTCTTCCCTCCTAGTCTTTGTTAGATAGTAAAGGCTTGAGTGTTTTGAGACTGTAACTACCCAGTTGTCTGAGTTGGCTGTATGAAGAAACTCAACACTTGTTGCAGGTTTTCTGAGTTTTCTACCAGTTGAAGTTCTGCACTTGTACAAAGGAAAACTAAAATAGTTTACACATATGAGCTCAGAGCTCTACATGGTTTTTCATTTTTTCCTTAGTAAATGATTCTCAATCTATAGTAATCAATATTAAGTAAGAGTGGGCTAAATAATAAAACTGTAAACTATTGGAGTAAATTTATATTTGCTTTCTAGTAAGCCCTCTGGGCTTTGCTACTGCAGTTTCCAAGCAAGATGATAGTAAAAGTAAAACAAAAATATCTGAAAATTGTGACTGATTTCCAGAAAAAAAAATTTTGCCCTTCAGTTACCATGCAAGAGCTAGCTACTAAGAAAGATTTAATAAAATACGTTTTTGCTCACAAATAGCCTACTATTTCCAGGGTCTTTTGCAAAAGCAGTATTTGGAGTTTGCTTGGATACTTTTGCATTCCCCTATTTTGTCTCTCCAGGAAAATAAAATACACATTTTCATCCTAAGATGCAGTGTTCTGGCAAATGGTAATACTTCCTTTTTATTGCTACATGCTAAAGAGAGTATTGAAATGAACTTCCACTGCCAGTTCCCTATCCCGCCTTAGTCCTCTGTCCTGCACTTGTTTTGAACAAGTGCACTATTTTCCAGACTTTCTCCATGGTTCTCCTGTGAAATTCAGGAAAATAAATCAGAACAAGGACATTTGTTCCAGTGCAAAATTTTGCATTCCAAAATTATTGTTCCTTTTTGCATATCAGAACAAAATAGATAAGAAAAAGGGTACTCAAAGTTTAGACTTTAAAACCAACAGGATTGGTGTTCAGCATGATGTTGAGGCTGCATGCAGCACTAAGGAGTACACAGAATTACATTTGTATATATGGAGTAGTTGCAATTTAGAATGGTCACAGAAGAAAATATTTCAATAATTCACTAATGCAATGTAGGCCTCCAAAATAACAAACCAAGCAAAAGAGCAGTAACACAAGGAAGGTACAAAATTCTCTCACAGTTCTTTGTGTATGTGGGTCAGTTATGATGGCTTGAAGGCTTTGGTAAGATACACAGTAAAAAAAAAAAATCAGCTTGTGCTTGCAAAATCTGTTTGTTTTTTTTTTTCCCCCAACATGAAGCAAAACATTTTTCTTACTCCATCTGCAGCAGTTTGATTTGAATAATTTGTTGGGTTTTTTTGTGTGGTTGGTTGGGGTTTTTTTACTGGTTTCAGTAAGATGGTAATGTTCTTAAAACAGTCTAGAAGGCAACCCCTCTGTTTTGTCTGTTAGCAACTTCCCGAGCATAAAATGGACTTAGGGCATTTGTTAACAAAACAAAGAAGACTAAATACCTACTGTGAGCAGACTGAGTCTCAATTGCAAATTTAATAGTTACCATGTAAGAATAAGAGACATCTTGTTGATGATGATAAACCAGAAGAAGCTTTCTAACCTACAAGCTATTTCTGCTCAGAATAGCAGTCACCCACGTGCTTATGTCTTGTTACAGAAAACTTTGAAACTAGAGCATCAAGGCTGCTCTGAACACTGCTAAACTGGGGCTAAGTCTGATTTGGATCCCTCTGGTTTTCATACTATTTTCTTTATTTTTGTATCAGTAGCATCAACATTTAACAACAGTAATAACAAATAGGACATAACCGGATAGCTTAGCCCTTACCAATACTGCATCTGCAGTTCCCTGAGGTGCCTTATGAATTAGGTCAGTTGATAGAGCTCTTTGTATGAGCAACAGTTAATAAGTTTATTCAGCCCGCATCAATTCTGAGTCATCCAGTCACAGAATAATTCAGACTAGAAAGGCCTTCTGGAGGTCACCTAGTCCATCCCATTCTTCAATGTCAGATCAAGTTCCAAGTCAGATCATAGAATCATAGAATCCTTTAGGTTGGAAGAGACCTTTAAGATCATCAAGTCCAACCATTGAGCCATTAGGGCTCTAAAGTCCTCTGCTAAAACAGATCAGAATCTGTCAGGGCTGGAAGGGACCACAAGGATCACCCAGTTCCAACCCCTCTGCCATGAGCAGGGACACCTCCCACTAGATCAGGCTGTCTAGAGCCTCATCCAGCCTGGCCTTAAAGACCCCCAGGGATGGGGCCTCAACTACCTCCCTGGGCAACCCATTCCACGTCAGTTGGCTTATGGCATTGTCCAGTTTTGAGTAGCTCAAATATTTTCATCTCCATCTTTTGATGGAGAATATCTGAATATCTCCATCCCTTTAATACAAAAATGTGCTGCTTTTTTCTTTCTTAAAGAAAAAAAAACCAAACAACTTAGAATATACAGTGCTTTTCATGTTGATTTTAAAAAAATTCTTTTTGTTATGTATGCTGAGATTTGGTTTTAGTCCAGCTCAATGGTCAGTATGAAATTTGACTTTCATTAGGACAGCTTAGTCAAATAAAAAATTAAAAGCAATGGAAATGGCATATTCAAAATAAACACTTTATTCTTCAGGTCTTAGGTTTTTTTTCACTTTCACAACATCCAAACCAAATGCTTTGCATTTTTCGTCCTAATTTGATTGCTTTTCTTTTAGCAGTTTCACCAAAAATACAATGCAAAACAGAGGTGTACTGCTCACTCCCAAGGTAAATGACTCTCTTTTCATGATCAGCTCACTGCACGAATTTCTTCCCCTCCCATTTTATACTCCTATTTAAAAATCTCAAAACCACTAATTTAGACAGTGAATACGTACTAAGAAATAAAAGGCTGGCACCGTACTACAGCTAAGCCATATAGTAAGTTCAACCTTCTAGCTGAAGCAGTTTTTAATGTGGGAGAAAACACAATCACTGCTTTATCATAGGGTCTATGAATCACAAGACATACTGACTGAATAGGCTAACATTTGATTTATCACGAGGTTCTAGAAAAACTTTAAAAAAAAAAAAATAAACAGAGGCTTTAAAACACAACAAAACTTTCCAAAATTCTCAGTCAAATCAAAGCCACCATCAGAGTAGTTCATGAAAAAATCTTAATCATCTTCTCCCTGCTTCCTGGAGGTTAGACTGAGCCCCAAAACATGATCAGCACAGATACCAGACTATTCATACAGCAATACACCTTCAAGTGGAATGGGAGTCTGTTCTCTCAAAGAGACAGACTGCAGCCCTCCTGTGCCCTTTGGAGCAGGAGGCACCCCTGTGTAATTAGCACTGGGTGTAGCTGGGTGCAGCTGCTGCCCAGATAACACCCTAGGCTGCACAAACCTATCCCAAAGCAACAGGAATACACTCAGGATAGGAATGGTCCTGGAACTAGCTTCACAGGTTCCTCAAGGAACGAGGTCCATCCCTCTTTTTTACTGTAGGAGACTCTTCTCATGGCTGTCTGATGGTCTAACTTTATATACAATTGGACTGGTGAACAGGAAGTGGCTCAGTCAGATTATAGACAACTCTGCTAGTCGCTATATTCTCAAATTCTTCAATGGATCCCACAATTTATCTTCATTAACTAATGTTTTGTTTTCCTGTGAAGTCAGTACACATTTTGCATAATTTTACTGGTAAGTCTAGAAACTATCAGAAAACTCATTTCTTTAACTTCATTTAAAACATACAGAAAATGTAGATGTGAGAATTCATATATTTTATAAGCCTGAGGTACGTCCACAAATGCTACTAGACTCTGCTTAGATTACTTTAGATTTATGAGTTTCCTTGATTAAAAAGATCCACAAAACCACATTATGCTAAGAAATTTTGAAACTCCCTTTGCACCGGCAGAATCAGCATCTGATTACCAGATTTTCTGGTGATGTGCACTCTGAGGCACTTGCCAAGTTCTCTGTCAAAGCATTTATACCCAAAGGACCATGACAACATGTTATGGGTTAATTGGCTTGCACAACTGTGCCCTGGAGAGGTAGGCACATTGATCATTGAGGCTTTCAGAACCTGCTAACCTTGATGATCTTCTCAAGGCTGAAGATCTATTCATTTTATCAATCTATCTTCTACTGAGTCAGTGGTTTTTACTTTCGAGGCACATTTGATGTATGTGCCTGAACTCTTTAAATCTAACCTAGTGTCAGAGGAGAACAGTCCGAGCTCTGCTTAGTTCTCCCATGTTCTTAGTTCTATGCATGTTTTTCAGCTCTCTTTCCACTACATCGAGACAATTTGTTCAATCTCTGAAATGTCATCTATGTGCCAATTTCTCCATCTTTACTACGGAACTATGTAATCGTTAACTTTTATGACCTAAGCTTGAGAAGTGCAACTACAAGCTGACACAAGCACAGGTGAATTTAACAAATCCTGTATATATGAGAGAAGCCATAGTTTCTGGAGTACGCACAAGAAATGAGCGATGCTTAGACCAGCTGAACTAGAACAATGAAGCTGTCTTAATTCTTGCTTAATTTCATAGGTAAAAATAAATATAAAAATGTTTCAGAGATCAGATCAATTCAGTTTAAAGTTGTAATATAATGAGTTTCTCCAAAATTAATTAGTGAGACCAGAATAAATCCCCAACAGTATTCTCCCATTTACACTGAAAAGAAATCAGGATATATTTTGGCAACTGTACCTCTAATCTGAGTTCCTGCTTTATACAGTGATACGCAGAAAACTGTTTTGTTATCAGACCCTCAAGCTTTATTCTAAGAGGTATACCTAAAAGGCAGAGAAATTCCTGTGAAGAGGGCCAGCAGTCACAAGCTGTATAACCTCCGGAAGGCTCATTTCACAGACTGTCAAAGGACAGAAATGGCAGCAGGTAAAGTAGCAATCAGCATTTGCAGAATGCATTACTCAGGGTTACCTTTATTGTCGCTTAAAATGGAGCCAAAGGCACTGATCACCACATCAGCTTTCAGACGGACAACCTGATCCTCATCATCTTTCCAGTTTCCATCACTGTCCTGTTCAGTTCGAACAAACTCCATAGCAACAATTTGTCCACCTCTAAGTACAACTTTCCGAGGGGAGAGGAACGGCAGAAATTCACACTTCTCTTCTTTTGCAAGTTCCATCTGTAGAGGAGAAGCAATAAAATATATAACTTGAACGTTGTGTTTTTATGGAAAAACACCATAAAACATTTTTTGATTCAATATGTTGCGTAGCATTCGTCTGTGTAGAAGTCATCTGTGTGAGGTATACAGACAGTCATTTTAATACCAACTTCAGGGCCTCCCCTGCTACTAAATCAAGCGGTTCTAGACAATGGCACTAGGTAAATTTGCAACACAAATGTTTCTCCATTATATTTCCATACTGTTCCCTGTTACTTTGAATATGTATAACTCTTTTGAGGGCAAAAGAGTTACTTTATGTAACTCTGAGTCTTTTAAGAAGAGACCTAGTATTTGTTAAGTACACACCCTGATTTTGTTTACTGTGACATTAAGGTGTTATTAAATGTTGACTACCATGAGCAAACAACAGTTTTCTGAATGACAATCCAACTTTAAAATCTTCTGAATCTCTGCTGTGGTAAAACTGCTGAAATCAAAATTTTTATTTTAGCAAAGTCTTCAGGATTTGATTGTCTGTGTTTACATGACAACTTTTTTGAACACGTGATATCCAACTTGATGTCATTCTAAAATGGCAACTACTAGCGGAAGCTACCTTTATTTTAGTTTCTTTCAAGGCCACTACATAATTGGATGAGTACATTGACAACTTTTTGGAATTTACCCAGATTTCTAACAAAGATTTTGGTTCATAATGACAGCTGATTCTTGATTAGTCAGAATCTGAATAGCATGAGTCTGTCTGTGCAATGGCTTCAGTCATCACATTGTACCTAGAACTCATAAATGAAGTGAAAAAGAAGTAAATTATGCATCAAGAGAACCTCTACATTTTTAGCACCTCCATTCCTCCCATAGGATCTCTAAGATGCCCACTTTCCTGAAACAGACTACCAAACTACCATAAATTTAATTATAAGGATGCATTAGATGTCCTGATATCCTCAAGTATGCAAAAGTGTGAAGTATGTATCAAATAAATGATAATGGAAAAATACCTCCAAAACAAGAAAATCTAATCTGAAAAAAACTGCTGTAGTACAGATGCTTTGAGGAAGTAGAGTCAGTTTCAAAATGTGCAGATGTCCTGATAAATGCCAAAGCATAAAGCCAAACTAAAAATCAAATTCAACACTGAAATCTGCGATGAATGACATGCTCTAATGCCATTGGCAGTGATTCGAAACCAAAATCATTGTAAGTAATTTTCTCACAAGATTTTATAGGTTCCCAAGGCAACATCAGAATCACCAAGATTCATCAGAGAGCAGCCAGAAGGTATCACTCTAGGACATAACCATGACCTGAAGAGTCCCCTACAATACTCAGATAGCTGTTTGAACTCTGGGGTGCTTCCAAGATTAAAAATTTTACTGTATTTTCTAATTTACAAGATATTCTACCACCATAGGCAAACATATCTCTCTGACTTTACAGGAAACTGGTACAATAGCGGAAAATTATTTATACAGAGATGATATAAAGTGAATCTTAACTCTCTAATAAACACTGTTGTGTATTTTAAGAGCACTCCTACTAAAAAAACCCTTCAGTAGGTGTCTTTTAGGTGCACGCTTTCAGGCCTGGTAGAAGTAACAACCAGCATCCTTTCTCATCAATGCTGTTACTCAAATTTACCTCTTCTGGGACAGCCCTGATGTTAGTGAATCCCTTCCTGAAGACCACAAACACACGACGAGCTCCACAGCGTATAGCAGATGTCGCACAGTCAAAAGCAGTGTCTCCTGCCCCAAGTACAATCACAGTTCCATGTACTGATGGCAATGGAGTGTGACAGGCACACATCCCTGAAAGATGAAAGGGAAACCCCATTTTCAAGTAGAGAAACCATTTCTGCATGACAGCTCAAAAGGTACTTGTACTCAAAGCAGTGTAAAATTGCATCTTACAGTTTCCAAGCATGGAGTGTCACTATCAAATTATTCTGCTTCACTGAAAGACAGTTTTATTCCCACTTTTAAGATATACTCATATACATAATTTCATAGTCAGTACTCTAAAGCAGCTGCACCTTTCTGTCTGGAAAGAATTCAAATGACAACACGTTTGTAGGATTGAGGGTCTTGTCAGGTTGAAATTAGCGTTGTGAGATCTTTTTATTCAAAAAGTAAGCTTCTCTCTTACCAGATTCATCATCCTCCCAGTTAAAAACAAAACAAATAACACCCTTTAACAGACTGTAAAGAATAATATTAGATATTTTTCAAAAGGTGAACGGTTGTTGATAGTTTTGTGTAATAGTTTCTCAAAGTTAGTCCCCTTTTTTCTACAAGGCACTGACAGTTTTGGCTACGAAATGGTTCTTAGAGGCTATTCTTTAAGCAGCTGAACATGAGGCAGAAAGAATATTGTTATTACAGTAATTCCTAGATTATCCACTGGGAGAAAACATTTAATCTACAGTTAATTTATAAATCTAAACAATTTGCAAAAAGTTACACAGAAAGAATGACAACTATGTGTTTGTCATTTACAGCTTGCATTTGATTATACATGAAATACTGAACCGTGTGTGTTTCTTGTAGGAAACTGCACTTTATCATAAGTTTAAATACAAGTCACTCTTGATTAGACAAATTATTTCAAATTAAAAATGAATGTCATAAACAATATATATCTATATTCTCAAAAAGCCCATGATAATTTCAGTCAGGAGGTGCTAAGCTGACCATTTAATCATTGCACTGTAACTGAAGTATCCTGCTATAGTAGCTTGAGATTTTCATGTACAAATGTAAAGAAACATAAGTACAATTCAAGGAAACAGTGCATTTAATTTCCACATATAAAATGGAGTGAGAAACAATATCCCAATGCACATATTCTCTTTCCATTTATACAATGCTTAATGTGTGGCAAACATTATCTTTTTCTTCCCGAAGTATATAGCACTGTATTTATTATTTATTTATAGTGGAAAAAGCACAAGTGCAGCAAGGGAGTGGCAGCTCAGAGTGCCATGACAGCACTATTCTAGAAGGGATCAGTCACGGCAGCCCACTTTACTCTTGGTAATAAGGCCACTGCCAAGGTAAATACACAGATTTGCATTTGCAAGGGGAAGCCCTTTTTGAAGGAAAGCATATTAACAAGTGGCATTCAGAACTTAATACGCAGGCTGAATATATATTTTACTGTGAAGAAGTCTATTATGCCTATTACTTAGAGAACTGTTCCAGTAAAAAAATGAGGATCTTAGAGTATGATATAGGAAATGTATATTTTATTTTAAAATTCCATGTTTCGGAGAGCAAGATGTGGCTACAGCTACAGATAGACTCTAGGAAAATTAAATAAAAGAGACCACATTAATTAACAAACACCAAAGAGCTATCTATAACTGTCTGTCAGACAGGTTAGTTCTTCAAAGTTCATCTCTTTTTTCATTGTAGACTTAATATTTTTTAAAAAAATCACATCCTGCTAAATTGAAAGTCCTATTCTGCAAAGTGTTAAAAGATGCAGATTATAGTACATAGATACTCATGCAGGCAGGTAACTTACAGTATACGTTCCCATAGAGAATTCTATAAAGCATTTTTAGTTCAATTGTTACAAAAGAGGATTGTTTTGCAGGATTTATTTCTCCTTTGTTAATCTACAGATGTTTTAAACAGCAGATTCTCAATCTGTTTCATTTTTAAACATCACTTTCTTAAAAACAAACATACAACCAAACAACACAACAAAAAACTACCATTTCTTTCAAATCATTTGAGTTCCCTTTGAGCTTAAGAAAACAGACAGAAATAAGCATTTGATCCAAAAAGCAGAGATGGGACAGAGAGGATGTAGAATTTCCCTTCTTAAATATTTTGCATAAAATAAGGTTATAAAGTTTAGTTTTATGCAGAATAACTTGCTGCAGAAGATATGTTCTTAAACACATTTTTTATGGGAAGTCTGCTAAATAAGCAGGCAATCCTGTATGATACTTGAATAAATTTCTGAATGCTCAGAAGAAAACCAGGTTGTAGATAAAAAAGATGTATCTGTGCTTAAATATGTAGTCATGTGTACAAGACCACATACTGCATTAAATATATGTCCAGAAAACTGTACATGGAATTTCTTTTCTATCAGCACTTTGGAAAATTTAGATCATGAGGGAACATGACATAAAAATCACAAGTCTCATCTCATACATCCATCTAGGGCTTCTGACTTCACATTCAAGGCCACTGAAAACAGCTATTCTCTTTGGGGTGCAAATGCAGCCATCTCTGTACTCAAAAAAAATGATGTAAAACCACATAAAACAAGACTGTGTTTTGTGCCTATGAACTAAGTATTGCCTTAACTCCTGGCATGCTACTGTCATCCTCAGCCTTAGACTGTAGGTTCTTTGGGTAAGGAACAAGTGCTCCCTCAAATGTGTGTGCAAAGCATGCCGCACATGACTTGGGATCAAGTGAAATAATTTATCAACAATATAAAAAGCAGCAGATTTGTATGGGTCAGCAACATCTTTTAGTATATAGAAGATGGTCTTGAAAAAATCTATTATTTTTATCAAGTTAATTTATACAAATGAGAAGCTTATGAAATCTTTTGAATATAATTCAAAATAACAAATACAACTTACTAGGGGCAATGATTTGCCACGTGCTTAATTTTTTTATATATGACTATTTGTTTTACAGTCTCTAGGACTTCATTTTTCTGACCACACTCTTGAGGTTGCAACTAACCAAGATAATAAATACCCTGCTCCAGACCTCTTCACTGGGAGGTGTTTTGTAATTGGATGTGCTGCTGTATAATCAGCTGGCCATTTTGATAGATCAATAACTGCTAATGACTTACTGAACATTATTACAACAAAAACACATCGTCACACACCTGGTTTACTTGCCATTGCTACCAAAGGTAGGAAGTCTTTAGATGTGTAGAATCCTTGATCCATTGTCAGTCCTTGGAATATACTGTCTCTGTTTGGTTCTGGCAAACCTAAAATAGGTATTTTAAGGCATATCAGAGCTACAAGGGAAATGACCAATGACCAATAGATATTTCACATTACAAACATACACATTACATACACATCCCTCAGTGCAAGCACTTTTACAAACCCTCAGATATTTCTAAAAAAAAATCACAAATGATTGTATTTTCATGTTTGTAGTCAGTAGCTTTCATAATCGGTGATCTTTTAATAGTACTGGCACTTGAAAATCATGTTGCTGGATAACCTGTGTACTCACATAACTCATACCAAAACAAATGCAGGAGAAAGGGTTAGAGAACAGGATCTACAAGGTACAAAAACAGTGAAGCTCCTGGAGAAGAGAAGACTCTTGTAAGCTTTCCTTGCATTGCTTTACCTGTATAAACATGTAACCCTCAGTGCTGTGAAATGGTTTTGCGCCCTTTGTTTTAAGGCATTTTTCAATACAGCTAGCCTGCAGATAATACAAATGAGGCAATAATAAACAGCTTAACCAACAAGGTCAGGAGGACAAATGGCAATGCTGCAGATCTGTCTTACCTGCAAGTATTTGTATGCCACCAGTTTTTGTCATTCTTGATTGTTTTCTCAAACCCCCAAAGTCCTTATTGGCTGACATTTATTTATAGTTATTAATAGCACACATTTATACAGAAGCCATAGGATATAGATAGGGATATGCTTCACAATCAATAATAGCAACAAATATCTTTCAATTAAAAGCAGCAAAACGCATCTTCCAATTATCAAGTAATATCTTCTTATTGCTCTGTGAATATTTGGAAAGCATAGATAACCAGCCCAGCTGGCACAGAAGTTAAAAGACTTTTTCTGTGGAAATGCAATAATCTATTTTCAACAGGGCCTCAATTTTCATATTGACATCTAAAAACCCACAATATTAGCAAAGTATGAGAATTAAAAATTACATACTTAACTGAAGTAAATTTTAACAACTTTTCTAGGAAAACACACTAGAACTGAGGAGTCCTCAGAGCAAGGATGTAGAATTGGAGCATGCAAAGCAATCTGTGTTCCTTCCATTCTGAGGCATGGATGGCAGCAGACCAATCTTTTTCCATTTTCCAGACATACTTGTCTGGAAAACCCCAACACCGCCATGTTAGCATCAGCAATAAAGCAGAATTGCACTTTGAGGAGCACTATTCCAAGCAGGGAAGGTTTAAGGCCTTTTTATATTACTGAAGCAGCAAAAGTCTGTCTCATTACAGCATAAGATCAGGACTCAGTCAAAAGACTGAGCTAACAGTTTCAGTGAAGAAAAAGAAAACATGCTCTCAGTGAATTCAGAAGGCTTAAAAGTCAAAAAGCAAATTTAAAAATCCTGAAATTTTTGTTATTTCAAACATCATTTATTGGACACTTTCTTGATCTTTGTGTATAAAAAAAAGAAATCATGACTGAGTTGCTGAACATCTGACTTTCAGAACATCCCTGATCTATAGCTGTATATCAAGCAATACATGGTTAGAAAATACTACCATGCACTGAACCTCAAGATCTTTGAATTCTGTACTTCCTGAGTAGACTGGAGTATCAGCTAATGAAGAATGAATAATGGATACCTTAAGAGGTTGCCAGAAGTACTTAGTGCTATTGAAAGGACAATATGTAATATGCATTAAGGAAATTATTTTTAAAACTGCATAGGTTTTTTTTGTATGTATATATTGCAAAATCGTCTGTGTCAAGAAGAGTACCTCGAAAAAAGCTCTCAGTGACTGCCTACAGACAGAGGAGAAATAATGCAATTATTTCTATCAAGGTATCTGTAAACGAGCTCTGAGGCTCCAGTTTACTCTTGAGAGAAACATACTTGTCATTATTGAAACGTGCAGCCTGCATTAAAAGTAATTTCCTTTCTACCTACCATCTATCTACATTCAAATAACAAGAAGAAACTTTCACAAATATTGTCTTCCACTTTTTTTTTTTTTTCTGCTTTTATAATCTCCTGACATAAATTATTTTGTCTCTAACAGCATCAGTAATTTAGCTGCCATACGCTAAAGAAAGAGTAGAATTAAGGCAATGTTGTAAAGTTCATGGTTCAGGTTCATCACTAGTTCAGTGTCACCAAAATCAAAAGAGTTGGATTAAGAAAGCATTTGAATCAATAATGTTTAGCCTGGCTCATACGACAGAAAAAAAAAAAAAAAAAAAAAAAAAGACGAAGGTAGTCAGTATATATGGCATTTTCTGCTATTTATTTTACTGTTTTAATTTTGATGAAAACTCCATGAAAACCAATTTTGCAATATTTACATTTGAATGAAATGCACAGAATTTTTCTCTTGTACCTATAAACACCTGGCACAATATCAAGCTCCGTCCTAAGTATCTGCTGGAAGTTGTACTGGATTCTGATGTATCTACTTTTGCTGTTTAATATTTGCCATTATAATGATTGCATTTCATTTTGTTAAAATAGATAGGGTACAGTTCTTAAAGCCACTCAGCTAGCTAAGGAAGAGGTAGACAAGACAGAAAGAGATCAAGAACTGATAAGATCCACTTTAGAGAGACACTATTTTATAATAAACAGCTACCCCACAGAAGTATGCTTTACAGACAGATAAAATATTGATAAAGAGACAACAGCCTCTCAGGAGAGAGAACATCTGACCAAAAAAAAAAAAAAACCCAAAACAAAACCTCAAACAAAAAACAAACCACAGAAACCACTTGCAGAGGAAAAATGCAGTTTGGAGCTAACAGATTTAGAGAAGAAATAAAATCTAAAAAACACCAGTCACCAATGAAAGACAGAATTTAGGTCAAAGTAATGAACCAAGAGAAATACACTTTGAAGATAAATCAGAGCAATCCTGTAGCAAAAGGGAATTCACACACTAGTCCAAAATAGCCAGGAGTCACCCAAGAAAAAAATGCTTAGAAAAAAGTGAGGGTTTTCCCCTAGGTTTTAGGCTGAAGCCAAGGGCAGTCAGTTCTCTGCTCTCCAAATCTGCCTCCAAGCCATCTAAAAAGGTTTTTTATTTATTACTTTATATTTCTTCTCTCAACACAATCTTTCATTATTCTAAGTCTCCTGCCTTTAAATAACCTGTATCACAATCTAATGATAACAATAATTTCCTTCACCTGCACTGCAGAATAACTATTCTGAAGGGTAACCAAGAAGAGGTAGCCCAGAAAGACAATTCCACTGGCATTGTTTGGATGGACTCTGCCCACCACTAAGCAAACAGAGGGCTGTGCCTGGTCCCTGCCTCCTGGAGCCAAAGCCCCGGGCTTCCTGAAGCCTCAGTTCCTTGATCTGCTGATGCCAGGGAACAAGCTTCTGAAGCGACCGATAATCCAAACCACACAATGAAGCCTCATGGGCTGTGGAAAATGGCATTTACTAAGAACAGAGAAAGCAGAAAATAACAGCTTGCATGACAGATCTAGTGGCTTTGCAAAAGCTAATCTAGACAGTCCCAATCTGGGTCAGGTACAGTGTAGGAAGCAATTAATCTCTATTCCTGACCCTCTGGTTTGGTAGGCCCTGCCTTTCATCTCCAGATGCTCCAGCTATCTCTCAGTAAACATTGCTCTCCTAGTATGAAGCCCTCTTTCCTTCATTTGATCTCATGTCTGACTTACCATATACTTTCCAAAGTCATTAGCCACTATAGCAGTTGCTTTGGAAAATACAGACCTTAACCCCCATTATTATATCCTTTCTTTATGCATGGATATATATTTATATTAGAAAAAAAAAATCTGCTTCCTATAAAGATCTTGTAGTCTTTATTCTCACAATACTGATGCATGTAAATTTTCTTAACTGGTGGTGTTAAATACATTGTCTCCAATAAAAGAAACAGAATTCAGATCCTCTCACAATTCCCTTGTCCAGATGAAGTACGAATTGCTAAACGATTAGAGTCACTCTGTCATATACACAAGGCAATACACAAGAGTGATGCCTACAGAATGCAAGGGATTGGCATGCAGAGCAACGCACCGAGTCCACTTGGTTGCTGCACCAAATAAATCAAGGCATGTCAACACATCAATCAGCTAGTCTGAAAAGGAAATAAATACTGTTGCTATTACTGTAACTATTAACTTGGCCTGGGAAGGAAAAATAAAGAGGGACTAGAGGTACAGCATATCTCTCCTGTTTTGATCAA
>NW_008606268.1:0-361 GCF_000691845.1 Merops nubicus | reverse complement strand
GGAATGCCTTCTGAACCTGAACTCATCGTTTAGATTACTTAAATGTGACGTGTTTGGGCCGACTTGCAGTTTCAAATGAACTTCTCAGCCAGTCTTAATAACTGACATACAAAATAAGCCCACGTCCTTGGTAAGGATCAAATGTGTTTTTCACTGGCAGCTGACTGAAAACAAATCTCCAGGCAAAACAACACGGAGCTGAAGTTCAAGTATAAATACACAGTAGCCTACAGGGACAAAACTTTACTACAGCAGTGTGAGGTTTTGTTTTTCTTCACATCAAATGCTGAAAAGTTTGCTTTGTTTCATTTTTAATTGTGATATGACATTCTGGAAAATCATAGAATGTCTGGGCTAGAAG
>NW_008606267.1:0-13679 GCF_000691845.1 Merops nubicus | reverse complement strand
CCGTGCCTGGGGGCGGGGGGCCAACGCGCCGTCTTTCATCTTGCGTGAGTGCGACAACTTAAACTCGTCTTCTGCCTTGAAATCTATTTATTTATTCATATTTATTAACTTCTGTTATCCGAGGGATGTTTTGACCGAGAACACGCATTGACCTAACCTGCGCGCTGAGAACTGTCCATCCCAAACCAACCTCACATCCCTACTCGAGAAAAAAATCAGCTGGAAGTCCCCACTGGAAAAACATATTGTGTGTTACAAAGTGCTGGCCTATGGTAAAGTCACCGTGATTATCTTCTGAAAATACTTCAAATCGAGTTTGGGGTGCTCTCCAGGAAACTGTAATGTTAACAAAACTACTGCTGCCTTTGAAAGCTTGCTACTTACTATAGTTAGTCAAAAAAAACTGCTCAGTGTTTGAATATGAACTTAATTTTGGCTATCACACTGCACTTAATATAATTCTTTTTCCTCCTACCAAATACTTTATAGGTCTTTATGTGGTCCTTAAACCTCATGTGATGGACTTAAAGTTTTATAAGACAATTATTCCACTGTGATGCTCAATTTTAGACTTGTTTTGCACTTGGATCACTTGTACTTACTTGCTCTTTGAAATCTCTGTTAATAAAGTTCTTTGGATTAGATGCTGTATTCTGGTAAAGCGGTTCCAATAAACATGAATACAGAGGCTGTCATCCTGTTGATGCTTCCTGAAATGCACCAATGCCTTTTGCCAGTGGAGATCAGCACTTGAAGAAGCTGTTTTGACGATTGTCCCATTTCTCTGGCCTCTTCCTCCCTGCTGCATTTGTTTTTGGTGGTGTTATCTGAGCCATTTAACAATTATATTAACAGTTTTGAACTTGCTTGTGCATAAGGAGCCCATGTTTACTCTGTTGTCAACTATTCCAACTACTTCCTGAGGAACTTTTCCATCTATGAGTGTTTTATATTCATCACTCTTAAATACATGACCTCACACTGATCATGCTGAAACAATTTCCCAGTAATCCAGATGGTTCCAAATCAGCAATTTTGCAACATTATTTATTTAGAGCTTTTATGAATGTTTTTAGTAAACTTTATTTCCTGATAAAATGCTGAGTAGCTTGCTGCCAAAAACTAATTCCTGAGGGATTCAATTAGAAGTAGTCTTGACTGAGCCCTTATTGGTGACACAGACCTGTAACCTTAGTTTTAATTTACTTACCATGAACTATATGTGCAGAATTATGCCTGTTTCTCTGGTTCTTATTGAACAAATCAATGTACAAATGTGTTCTATCAACACTCTCCCAAATGTATGCTGTAATTGCATGAGAAAAAGGTCAGTCAGTCTGAAAAGATACATTTTCCATACATTTAAACTGTGTCATTTAAGCAGAATTTCCTCATTTATTTCTTGTTCCTATATCAAGTCAGTTGTTTTTTTTTTTTTCCCCCTTGGGATTAATGCAAGGCTGACAATAAGTTCCTGAATTTGTTCTTTTCTGACTTCTTTTTTTTTTTTTTCTAGTATTGGCACCACCTCAACTCTCTTTGAGATTTTATTTTTTTCCTGAGCTTCCCCAGATTTCTCAAAGCTTATGGAAAATCCACATTAACAGCATACAAGTCTCTTTGCCAGCTCTTAAAATTCTTGGATGTAAGATATCTGGAGCTGCTGATTTAAAAACCGCCTTACTTCTGTTCCTATGTTTAGGGCTTTTCTTAGCTATTGTTAGAGTTTTCTGATAGATGTTGCTTTTCTCCACAAATGCAGAACAGAAATGTGCCTGAACGTCCTGCCTTCTCTGAAACACGCTATAAAAAACACTCCTTCATGCTGTTTACATGAGTAAATATCTATTGTGCATACACCTTTTTCCTTATCTTTTGAATATTTTGTCATTCTTAGCTTCTAATTCACATTCTCTATTATGCATCTATTATTCTCTATTATGCCTGGTTTTTCTTTGGTCATATATTTGGTTTATTGTAGGTTTTTCTGCTCAGCCAATGCTAACCTCATGAGTTTGTGAGGTTGGACTTAAAATACCCTGTTGGCATGTGCCTTTTAGATGAAGCTTCCAGGAGTGTCATGTAATTAAGAAGATAAACAACTAAAAAGCAACACGTGCTTTTAACATGTCTGTTAAACTTTTAACATGTCTGTAGCAGAAACAATTTAATACCTCATTTAATGATTTATCACACAGAATATTGTTTTTTATGCATTTGTGGTACTTTTTTTTTTTTTTTTAATAGATCAGTGGGGTGTTTTTTCCTCCCTTCCTTTGACCAATTTATCCTTTAGAAACAGTCCTCAGTAATGAACTATCCATGTTTTTGCTATCCATGTATTTTTCACTATCTTATAGTAAGACCGATTAGATTCAATTTAGCTTTCCAAATTAGTAATTCAGTTCTTATTAACTAAATATGTATGTGTCAGGAGTTAGGTTCTGATCAGGTTTGTGGTCATCAGCTTAATTTTTAGCCTGACCATCTTTACTTTGTGTTAAATGAAAGGTCATCTGATCCTTTAGCTACTCAATATCATTGCATTTAATCTTGCTAAGTTTTGCCTGGGAAGTTTTTGTTGGTTTTTTTTGGTTTGTTTTTGTTTTGTTTTTTTTTCCCTCTGTGAAAGGCTAAATTATTCTTCTTTACTTGAAAAATTACTTCCTTCTCAAACATCTTTGAGATCTGAACACACTTCAAGATTTTTTTTTTTCAGCTCTGGGCATAAAATACCTATAAAGCATGATTGTACTCGAGGCCTCTAAACCAGTCAGCAGCAATTGAGAGCTACCTTCAAGCCTTTTAAGAAAGGCTTCAGCATTTGTTTTGTCTTAATTGGAGATATCTGCTTGGGTTAACTTGAAGTCACTCAGTTGTACCATGCCTCAGAACTCTCCTCCAAGGTCTTTGCTCAGCAGTTGGATATTATCTGTTAGTATCCCTTTGTCCTCTCTAGGTTTTGAACAGCTGTGTTTGCTTTGTCTACGGGTGCTTCAGTGATTGAAATGTCCAGAAAACACCCTGGAACTGAAAATACTCCCTTTGTAAGGATTGTGTCCCTGGGTAGTTGCTAACTGGCCACTAATGTTCTCTGCAGGTAGCAGACAGACAGAACACACAGTGCATGAGCTCCAGGCTGCAGCTGGAGTTCTCATATTGCACCTAGCCTGTCCATTTCAAATTCTCTAAATTTTCATGCCAATTCTGGCATAAAGCTCATCATACAAAAAAGCAACATCCTCCCCATCCCCACAAAAGAGTAGTCTCTTTTTACCTTAAAGAGTTCTCTTTTGACCATAGAAAACATGAACTAGACTCATGACTCAGAGAAATCGTGCTTTGACGGAGTCCTTTACGCTTGACAAACATTGCTGCAAATATTGATCATGAGAAGCCTTTTTGGAGTGGGCAGCATGAGCTTCATAGTTATCACCACAAGCTCTTTCCTTCAAAGTATGTCCTTTACACCTGACAGATAATACACTTGGCTTCTAATGTCCTTGACCTGATCAGAGAAGAACAACTCCTTTCTTAGCCTGTTTTGACTTGTTCTTCTGACACAAATCACAGTGACCAAAAAGTGGGGCTTTTCTGGTGACACTGAATCTGTGACACATGAGTCTTTGAACACTCAGGATTGAAATGGCTCATACATCTGAGCTGCTTTTGGGAGGATATTATTTGAATTCATCCTGCTCTAGCTGAGTCTTAGGATGGCAGTCCTACAGGGAGCACATGGCAGCTACTCAGCTTGTCCAATCGGGAGGATGCTGTCAGGCCCTAGAAGTACTAACACCTGCTTCTCTGCTACTGCTTTCCCACCCCAAGGTTTCTTTCAACAATCCCAAATTCTCATGCTGCTTTTCAAGGTAACTGATATTTTCCCCCCCCTCAGAAGTCTCTCAGTAATCTAATCCCCTGGTTACTCTTTAATCTGGGTGATCATTGTTTTAAGCAAGTTTTGTTATTGTTCATTTCCACTTAGCTTTATCAGGTTTGGGGCAAACATCCTCTGAGAACGTGCTGATTTGAGTATTCTGTTCACACACCCTATTTACACTCACATTCCTGTCATATCATCTGTTGTTATCCAGGCCACGTTAGCGAGAAGAGGACATGGAATTCCCAGCCAAAAAATCTCCAGCATCAGTCCATCGAAAGTAGAACTAGTGGATACACTAACAAAACTGTGAGTTTGCATCTAGTTTTCATTTTGGAAATCACCTTGGAAGACTTCACCTGGGGAAAGGTTAATTAAGTATTAAAAATGTATTCCAAACTACACACGTCTCCCCAGTGCAGATTTGGCCACTTGAGGCAGCACCACTTGGCACTGTTTCTCATGATCTTTTACTTTGAAAAAAGCAGACAGTTCAAGACTCCAAGAGTTTGTAATGTGTGTTGAAATGTTGTAGCTACTCAAAAAAAACAGAGTCGATTTGGTTGGAAGAAGCCTTTAAGATTGTCACGTCCAACCATTAACCCTGCACTGCCAGGTCCCCACTGACCTGGTGTCCCTCAGCACCACATCTCCATGGCTTGGAAACCCCTCCAGGGATGGGGACTCCACCACTGCCATGGGCAGCCTACGACAGGGTTTGACAACACTTTCAGGGAAGGATTTTTTCCTAATATCCAAGCCTAACCTCCCCTGGTGCAGTTTAATGCCATGTCCTTTTGTCCTATTGCTTGTTCCCTGGGAGAAGATCCTGACCTCCGCCTCGCTCCAGCCTCCTTTCAAGGAGTTGTCGAGAGCCAGAAAGGTCTCCCCTGAGTCTCCTTTGCTCCAGGTTAAACAACCCCACTTCCTTCAGCTGCTCCTCACAAGACTTATGCTTTAGACCCTTCCCCAGCTTCATTGCCCTTTTTTGGCCATGCTCCAGCCCCTCAACATCCTTCTTGTGAGGTGCCCAAAACCGAACCCAGGATTCAAGGTGTTGCCTCAGCAGTGCCAATTACAGGGGGACAGTCCCTTCCCTGGTCCTGCTGGCCATGGGACTCCTTGAACATATCAAGCTGTTGTAACAACAGAACTGGAAGTGGCGTCCCAGATGCAGGTTGGTTTGCTACACTGACCTCACAGGCTTCTCTAGGGACACTTTGTACTCGGCATGTTTAGGAACTAGCAGTACCTGCTGGTGCCTACAACCTCACAATACTGTGCTAATAAAGACCTCAGATCTTTCCTCCTTATGTCTGCCTCCTGCAAAGACCTTGGGGGAAGCTACCAGCAGCTGGGGCTTTCAATGGTTGGATGTCCTCCTTGAGGATGAAAACACTGATTAATTTTAGAGCAATAATGTTTACCAATATGTGTACTCTGCATATATTTTTGCCTCTGACCCTCTGTCTACTGTTTTAAAGCCCAGTTATGAAGTCATTGATCACATTTTTTTCTCCCAAAAACCAGTTTAATCTAATCTAATTCTCTGTCGAGACAGAGTAGGAGGGAATTGTTTCACGGTGCTTGTGCTTTCCCTCTATCATGGATCAGGGATAATTTAAGGAATGATACTGACCTCACACTGCCTTATGACTAGAGGAAAAACTTCTCTTGATATAGAATGCATCACTGCATCATATTTTGGATATTTTTTAAAGTTGTTCCTTATCCCTTTAAGATTTCCTTCTTGTGATATTCTTGATCCAACTGTTTTTCAGATGCTGAACGTTTGCAAGCACAAAATTTCACAAGTGCTTGCCACGGATGATGAGAAGATTTAAAGCAAGGGGGAATCACCCTCTTGATGGTGCAGGAGTATTAGAGCAGGGTATTAGTTGCATCTCACAATTTTATCTAGATTACCTCCAGGTGTCAGACTGACTTCTGTGGGACTTAGAAAGGGATGCCCTTCCCAACCCCAGAGCCTGTAAAGAAAAACTAAAGCCAGGTCAGTAATGCTTCTTCTGTTGTGACCTGACCTTCTGTGAACTAGCCAAGTTAAATTACTCAAAACCTGACAGAAATAGGAATAACAACATAAACCTTAGGACCTGGAACTAAAGGAGATACTGTGGTGTTAAAGATATGCTTTAGAAACAGGAATTAGTAGCCACTGAGGAAATCATTACACTGTGATTGTTCAGAACAGGTGGTCAGATCCACAACATCACATGAAAGTGATCCAAGAGGCATCGAATATTAAGAAGTTTTGGTTTCAAAGGGCTTGCTAACTTCTCTAAAAAGCTAATGTGGCAAAGCAGCAGCTGCAGCTTACTACGTAGAAATGATGAGGTTGTGGTAGGGGGGCAGGAGCAACAACCGTGGAGTCTGTAATGCTACTTCAAAGAAGACCCAGCAGTTCTGTTTCAGAGAGCAGCTTACAGAGTGTATGGCAAGTCTCTGAAACTTGTCTTTCACCTAAATATACAGCAGAAGTTCCTCCTTCACTTGTAGTGAAAACAGGGCTCGTGCACATCCTTCCACACCAGCCTATAAAATATCATTGTTCCAGATAGGGAATATGGTTTGGTTAGTCTCCCAGGAAATAATATAAAAGAGAAGAGTCTTTTTCCCCTGCAGGAATCACTCAAATGTTTTAAGAGCAACTATAGGTAGATGCACATGATTGCACTTCCAACATTCCTACCTCCTGTGCACAGTGAAAACTCCACCAACAGGTTTTCCAGCCGTGGATCAAGGGGAGCAGCATTTCCCTCAGCTTTAAACCAGTGGGCAAGAGAGCATTAGTGCTTAAAAGGGTTGTGGTCAAGCACTCCATTTTTAGGTTAATAAAATTAATTATTGTGGTATACATAGAAGGTTGGTTTAGCAATGTCCCCTGAAAAAGTTTCCAGGAATATTAATTCTAGTAATTTTTTTCAGCATTATGATCTATGTTTTTAAGTACAAAATACATATATTACAAAATACTCTTTCAATAATTATTACTGTTGGAAGATGTTTCTGAGAGCACCCAGCAGGCACTTTGTTCTTCTAGTGGCCTTCTTCCCACACCCTTGCAGCACCTATAGGTCCTTTATGTGTTCAGAGGAAGAACTTCCTATACACCTTTGGAAAATGTTCCTGGCCTGGGGTAGAGCCAATCACTTTGTTCTGGCAGGCATAAATGTTTATGCTAATACCTAGAGACTGATTCTCCTCTTTCCTGGAAAACCAAACACAAACCACACCACAAAAAAGCCCCAAAGCAACCACCCACCTTTGATACAGAATATGGTGCATCCGGAAAATGGAGCTTTTTACTCTTCAGATCATCTGTATAGAAAATAAATAAATTTCTAATTAATAACCCAGCATAAATTTATTTTTCAGTGAGAGCTTCGCTGATTGAAAGGCTTGTAGCAAATAGGTTCAGGTCTGGGGGGTGTCTCTCCAGCCCCTCTTTCTGGCTTGTCTCATTGCCTCCTCGAGCCACCTCCCTTGTCTCCTTGTGCCAGTGGCTCTTTCATACCACCCTTACTATGAATGGCCAGGTAATACTGATTTTTATGGTTAGGACACTTTTTCAAATGCTGTTTGCAAACCAATACGCAGCTTTCTAAGCAAACTATGCAAGCCTGAAAATGTTTTTTTTTAAAACTTTAAAGAAATTTGTTTCCTCTGAAAATCAGCTGCTGACAGGAATGATTAATTACATTTTAAGAATATGATTTTTCTCCCTTTTAAATTAAAAAAAAAAAAACCAAAAACATCTAATAGCAATCAGTTCACTCCCAAAAGCTATACAAGGATTAACAAGTTTAAGGGAAATCTGGAGCAGTTCTGTCACTTGGTACAGAAAGAAAAATTTGGGTGGCATTCATCTGCTGACACATCACTGCCATGATATATTCCTCCAAAAGCTTAGTGTGTGGCTTTTCTGTTATCTGCAAACCATTTTAATGGAATTGCTAGATAAGAGATAAACAAAGATGTGGACAAAATATGTAACATCTCTCTAAACTTACTGTATTATATAATACATACTATTGACAACTATAGAAAAAAATATCCAGCCTATCAATTCCTGTATTAGCAGTCACCTTTTTAACTATCTCTATTCAGGTACCACTTTCTGTACTGGCTTCTCAGGCCAGCTTCACTTGTGCCATATCTGAATTAAAACCCTTTCACCGTTTTTGAAGCGAGTGGCTGAGAAAAACACATGGCTTGAAATCAAAACTGGTTTTCCTTCCGCCCTTTTTGGGGGCAGTGACTTTAAAAGGGCTGGCTGGCCATTTACGTTTCCAATTTGCAGCCTGCTTTGCTCTTTGTAGCCTGGCACATGTGCAGGAGAATATTTATTAAGTTATGAATTACCCTATTATCCCAGGTGCCCTGCAAAGGCAAATGCAATCACCTCCCTGCTCTGCTGAACACTCAGGCTATTGAACCTCGGGCTGGGTATGGAGCAAAACTTAGCCTTGTGCTCTGAGAAGTCCAGGGGTGGATGGTGCCTCTACAACCAAAATTGTCCCATGGCATCCTTAGCTGATGGCAGACTGGGCTAGATGCCAGTACGCTTTTTTTTTTTGGTTGCATTTTCCTTCTTTAACTGGTTTTAAGGCTTTTCATTCGACAGGAGGACAAATATTTGGCAGCTGGGCTAACTGAAGCATAGAAAGAGGCTCTTTGAGCACTGCATTAAGGTATTTGCAGCAGATAAATGGCTAAAATAAAGTATAAGGAAAATGTTTGAAGTACAGTTAATTTTTAAAATGACCATTCATTTTCTACCCCTATTTTCATCTTTGTTCTATCAGATCAATTTATAAATGCAGATGCTAATGCTGCAAAAATTGATACACAAGTCAAATACTAAGCACCCACTTAAGTCCCATTGAGTTTACAAATATTTGTGGTATATTCTGTAAAACCTTTTTTGGGTTTTGTTTTCTTTGCTGCAGGTTTATCTTGCCACAGAATACAGAAGCAAGCCAAATATCATCACACTTACATCCTCATGCTTCCCATCCTACCATCTGTATTAAGGATGTGCCCACCTCAAAGTTATATAATTTTTATCACAGAATATCAGAGTGGTAGGGGTTGGAAGGGACTTCTGGGGATCATTTAGTCCAACCCCACTACCAAAAAGCAGGTCACCCAGAGCAGATTGCCTGCAATCTCTCTGGAGCAGCAGAACTCCACAACCTCTCTGGGCAGCCTGCTGCAGGCCCTGTCACCCTCAGAGAAGTTTTTCCTCATGTTGAAGTGGAACCTCCTGGGTTCCAGTTTGTGCCTGTTGCCCCTTGTCCTGTCGCTGGACACCACTGACAAGAGTCTGGCCCCAGCCTCTTGCCCCCCACCCTTTAGCTCCTGATCAGATCCCCTCTCAGTTTTCTCTTCTCCAAGCTCAACAGCCCCAGGGCCCTCAGCCTTTCCTCAGCACAGAGATGCTCCAGTATCTTCAAATGCTTCATTTAAAGATAGTGTTATCTCTTTCTTTCTGGGTTGAGATGAAGTATGACCAAAAAAAGGGAGAGCGGGGGTGGAGGGGAGTGAAGTGAGCACAGAAGCAGCCTCCAAGGAAAGAGAAGCAAACAGAAGGCAGGAGCAGTGTTACAGACACTCCTGGTTGATGGGAAGCCAGAAGCCATGTCAAAGGGAAACAGATATATTTGATAATTAAGCAGGGAATGGTTAACTATCAAAATATAATATTCCCATCAATTCCATTCCGAAACAGAATCATAGAGAGATGAAATAGTAGCTTATGCTACTTTTTAAAAACCAATCATGAAATATCTTTTGATATTTCTACTGGGGAACCAAAGACACTAAAGCTTCAGTAATATCTATAGTAAGTGAACAGTAATAGAGAGAGATAAAATGACACTTCCATGCTTTTTTTCCCCTTCTTTCTCATTCTTCCTAGAAACTGCTTATTACAATTGCATACTTCCTGTGCTTCTAGCCATCTTCTCTTGTTTTGTAATCACTGGACTGCTAAAGTAATTGTCACACTTCACAGAACTCAGAAGGGCACGTGCAAGTTGCTTTTCATCTTGAAGAAAAGCATGAGAAAAAAAAAAAAAAAAAAAGACCTAAATGCATTTCATCGCTAACTAGTATTAGTTCTTATTCAGGAATTCAGTTTGAATTAGATAAAATTACATAAAATCTCTTTAACTGCGTAGTGTCATGTGGCCATTTGAGGGAAAAGAGGAGACATGGGGGAGGTTGGTGGTGGTGGGTGCCATTTGTTAAAAAAAGAAAAAAAATAAATTAAAAAAGGCCAGAACTAGGACTTCTAATTCATGTTTTTCCTTAGCAGACAACGGTAGCTGTATAAGCAAGAAAACATGGAATACAACATTCTAATATGATTAATAAGTACAGAGCTACTGCTGTTGAAGACTAGATGAGAATGCAAGCACTTGACTGTATCTTCTTTATAGGCACTGTCTGAAATGAGCAAATGCAGCCAGACTCAGTGGTCAGGTACCAGAAGACTGATGAGAACTAGCTGAAGCTCCCACCCAAGCTGTGGTTACCCCAGAGCACTAAGAGGCAGGAGCTAACCCACCCAATTTGGAATACTTAGCTCTCAGTGCTGCAGAGCTGGAGTTTGAAAGGCAGCTTGTGCTACTTGTGAACAGAGAATATAAAACAAAATCCAAAAAACCAACACACCTGGAGAAAATGGCCACCACAACGTGGCATCCCATAGTCCCTGCAATGACAATTCAGTTGCTGCTATTAAAAAAACCCCACAGTTCTAAATACAAGAATAATTATTTTCCTTGTAAAATGAACTGTCATCAAGCTATGGAACCTGATTGATGGTAAGACATGAGAGATGTGACATTTAACCAGTTGGGCAAATAGTTCCTCCCTAAGAGCCACCATGCATCCCCCTGACTGTGCTCTGATTTGAGAAGGTCCAGCCTGTTCTTGGCATCAGGTAACTCATGCCCTAAATAGAACACTCATGGCTAATGGAGGGCTGGAGGGCACAGCCCAAAGACCTGTCACAACCACACTGCACCTAGACTTACAAATCTGTGCAATACTTCATCCCATACTCCCAAATTTGTTAGACCCTATAGAGCCAGACAGGCCATCAATGCTAGGTTCAGCCTTTCAAACACATTATGCTTTTTTATACAGCCTGCCAAAGCACTTAGTCCACAGGAAGAAAAAGTGATGTCCCTTTTTCTGTTTGGATGGCTGGATTATTGGGGCAACCATACAAAGGATCCCCAGCCCTGGCTTCACAAGCATTTCATGCTCAGAAAGCACAGCAAGATGTTACTACACTATAATTACCTGCTCGTAGAACTTCCTCCAGGCCTTCAATAATTCTTCTGTTTAAGCTGATCATGCTGCTGGTGATGAGTTTTAGGAATGAAGAGAATAAATAAATCAGGTATGAGTAGCTCTTAAGGTTTATCCTGAGTTACAACAGTGTCTTGCTAACCATCTGGAACTGTGATTCATATGTACGTATGGGGAGGGAGAGATAAAGAACAAAACCAGCTTCTAGAATGACTTAGGGAAAAGCGTAGGTGAACAGAATCCCGTAAGACTTGTAACACTCTTGCCTGCAACCACTCTGCTAGCTTCTTGTCCTCTCTGCTAGCGTTTTATATGGAGGTGTGCAAGCATGATGAAGTTAATGAGCAATGTGCAGCTATGCTCATTAGCTTTTATGCCAGCTTTAGAAGCAAGAAGGCATCTTTTAAAAACCTGAAACTCTGTCCAGATGAAGAAAACAGAAAGGATAAAAATCTGGTGGATTAAATCTAAAAAATAGATGAAAAAACTTCAAGAGACTAACAAAACGTTCATCTTTCTATGATTCTATCTTTTATAAATTTCAGAATATCAAGAACAAATCATTTGTCAAGCCTCTCTGTTAGATCTACTGATGTCAGTTTTTAAATGAAAAAAAAACAACAAAAAAACCCCAACAAAACAAACTAACCCTAATCATTGAAACCTGATCCCCTTCAAGACAGCAAAGCCATTGCAAAGAACCAAAGTGTGTTCCTTGCACGTGTGTTGTCCCTGAAGGGGACACAGAATGGGCTCATGCTAGAAATGCTTTTGTAGGAGAACTCAGGAGTGGTCTGGAATTCAGGCCTCTATAAATGTTATTATAATTGCAGAACTTCTGTGTTTAGAAGGGACCTCTGGAGATTGTCTAGTCCAACAGTTCAGAACAGAGTCAACTAGAGCAGCTTAGTGCTGTGTCCAGTTAGGTTCTGAATATCTCCAAGCATGAAGACTCCTCAACCTCTCTGGGCAACCTTTGTCAGTGCTTGACCACCTTCACTGTAAAAATCTTTTCTCTTGCATTTAAGTGGAGTTTCCTGTCCTTCAGTTTGTGTCAATTGCATCTTGTCCTGTCACTGAGAAGAGACTGGCTCCATCTTTACTGCCTCCCATCAGTATTTATACAAACTGATAAGATCACCCTCGGCCTTCTCTTTCCAGGCTGAATAGTCCCATTTCTCAGGGTCTCCTCACACACAGAGGTCCCAGCCACCAAGTAAGCTTAATGGCCTTTCACTGCACTTCTGATCCAGTACATCCACAACTTTCCTGTTCCAGCAGAGTCCCAAGCTGGCCACAGTGTCCCAGATAAGTCTCATCAGGCTGAGTGAGCAGAAGAGAATCACCTCTCCTGGCAGTGCTCTGGAAGAGCTGGAAGCACCCTTTGTCGTGCACCCTCAGATGCTCTTGGCCGCCTTTGCCACAAGGGTGCATTGCAGGTTCATGGTCAGCTTGGTGTCTGCCAGGAGCTCCAGGTCCTTTCCTGCAAAGCTGCTTTCCAGTCCATCAGCCCCTAGCCTGTACTGGTGCATGGGCCTAACCTCCACCAGGTGCTGGGCTTTGCAGTCCCCTGTACTGATGCCTATCAGCAGATTTCTCCAGCTTGGTAAGGTCCCTCCAAATACCAGCACAGCCCCCTGAGACACTGACAATGCCATCCCATTCTGTATCATCTGCAGACTTGCCGAGGGTGCACTCTATCCCATCATCCAGGCCATCAGTGGAGATGTTAAACTGACTGGGACCAGTACTGATCTCTGGGATACACCACTAGTGACTGCTGGACTTCAAAAGATCTCTAAGATCATCAAGTCCAACCGCCAACCCAATATTACCATGACCGCTAAATCATGTCCCAGAGTACCACATCTGCACGTTTTTTGAACACCTCCAGGGATGGTGACTCCACCACATCCCTGAGCAGCCTGCTGCAATGCTTCTCCCACTGATGTGCCACTGATCACAACCCTTTGAGCCCAGCAGCTCAGCTAGTTTTCAGTTTTCACTGTGTAGCCTGAACTTCATCAGTTTCTCCATAAGGATGTAATGTGCTTTGTAACCCTGAGAGCAAAGAAGTTCTTCCTCATGTTGAGGTGGATCTTCCTGTACTCCAGCTTATGACCATTGCCCCGTGTCCTATCACAGGGCATAAGTGAGAAGAGGTTGCCCCTTCCTTCCTGACACCCAGCCCGCATATATTTATACACATTAATTAGATCCCCCCTCAGTCTTCTCTTCTCCAGACTAAAAAGCCCCAGGTCTCTCAGCCTCTCCTCATACAGCAGGTGTTCCAGTCCCCCACTCATCCTTGTGGCCCTCCACTGGAGTCTCTCGAGTAGATCTCTGTCCCTCTAGAAATGGGGAGCCCAGAACTGGACACAATTCTCCAGCTGAAGTCTCACCAGGGTGGAAGAGAGGACGTTCCTTTTTCTGCTGCGTACACTTTTCTTAA
>NW_008606266.1:0-10264 GCF_000691845.1 Merops nubicus | reverse complement strand
CTGTCTACCCTCACTGAGGCAGAGACCCTGGTTGGGTTCCTTCTCCTCATTCCCTCCTGTCCACCCTCACTCCAGGCAGAGAACCCGGTCGGGCTCCTTCCCTCCCTCCTTTCCACCCTCCCTGAGGCAGAGACCCTTGTTGGAGCTCCCTTCCTCCCTCCCTTTTTCCTTCTACCTACCCTCCCTGAGGCAGAGACCCTGATCGGGGCTCCCTCCCTCCTTCTCTCCCTTCTATGCACCCTCCCTGAGGCAGAGATCCCAGTCAGGCTCCCTCCTTCCCTCCCCTCGCTGAGGCAAAGTCCCTGTCTGAGCCCTCCCGTTGCTCCCTCCTGGGAAAGAGCCGAAGAGCTTCGGTCCTTCTGCAGCCTCCAGCCCAGTGTCTGATGCTTGACTTACTTCCAGGTTTCCAGACCGATTTTTTGGGGTTATCTCACTTTCCTGATGTCATGTGAAGGCATCAGGAAGGGCTGCAGAAGGAGGCTGACGTTAATCCTAGCTGTAACCTTGTAAACAAGTCATTCGTCTGCGCTTGTGGAAAGTTTTGCATCTGCTTATTAAAATAGTGTTATGTGGCAAGACTTCACCTGGCTCTGTAGTGCTGGGGTGCCAGAGTGCTGTCCAGATGGCATCTGGAGGGTGGGAGGGCTGTCAGGGTAGTGTTTGGAGAAGGCAGCTGAGCAAAGCCCTTCCCTTAGTGCAGCCTTCATTGGCAGCAGCTCATCTGCTGCTGGATTACTTTCCTCTGTTAGTGTGCCAACAATAATTCCTCAATGGTTGTCATGCGAGTCAGGTGATTGTTTTCAGCATTAGAGATCACTGTTGTTGTCACCCTGTACAAAGGGAGCCGTGTTTGCCTCCTCTTCCTCCGAGGCAGGTTGATCAGAGGATGTGACTTGAGGTGGTGGGCAGATTCACGAGGAGACAGGCTACTGACTGTCAGTGTCAGTGAAGGAAGAACAATTTCCCAAGGCAGAGTATTAGTAACTAAAGAATATGGACTACTGTTTGGACTAGCATGTGGCCAAGAAGGCAAATAGCATCTGGTTTAGGTCAGCACCAGTGTAGCCAGCAGGACTAGGGCAGGGATTGTCTCTCTAGACTCGACACTGGTGAGGCTGCACCTCAGGTACTGGGTTGATTTGGGCCCCCTCACTCCCAGAAGGACCTTGAGGGGCTGGAGCGTGGCCAGAGAAGGGCAGCGAAGCTGGGGAAGGGTCTAGAGGCCAAGTGTGGGGAGGAGCAGCTGAGGGAGCTGGGGGTGCTGAGCCTGGAGCAAAGGAGGCTCAGGGGAGACCTTCTGGCTCTTGACAACTACCTCAAAGGAGGCTGAAGCTAGACAGGGGTTGCTCTCTTCTCCCAAGCAACAAGTGATAGGACAAGAGGAAATATTTTCTAGTTGGACATGAGAAACAATTTCTTCCCCTTGAGGGTTGCCCAGGGCTGTGCCAGGCTGCCCAGGGCAGTGGTGGAGTCCCCACCCCTGGAGGGGTTTCCAAGCTGTGGAGATGTGGGGTGAGGGACACGGGGCAGTGGGGACCTGGCAGTGCTGGGTTAGACTTGATGATCTGAAAGGTCTCTTCCAACCTGAGCAATTCTATGATTCATGTATTAAGCTGTTCTGGTAATTTCCCTCAGCTGCATGCCTTGATGTAAGGAATAAATCTGTACAGGAAGTGGTTTCTTGTTGCTGTTCATTCTTTATTAATAAGAGCCCTACTGCTCTTGGGGGAAGGGGGTGTTGTAACATGCTAAAGAGATAATTTTTCCCATTTTTCCTGGTCACTGATTGGCAGTAAGAATTACTTCTTACTGAACAGATCAAATTTTTTACACAACACAGCTTGGATAAACTTTCCTGCTTATGGTTTCATTTTTTTGTTGGTTTTAAATTGCAATTAAAAGTAGCATGCAATCAAGTTTTGCCAGATCATCTCCTTTCAGTTTGCTTCCTTGTGCATCTGTCAGGTCTGTAATTTAGTCAGTTTTGGTGCTTCTTCAAAGAGCCTTAGGAAAAAGCTGGATTTTCAATGACAGAGCAAAAGGGGCAAGTTCCAACTGTCAGTGTCATGTCACAGTCTACAGAACCACTTTTCTCACCTACAGTTACAGTTAATGCTTTGCAGTAGTTGTCAGATACTCATATTGCTGTTGCTTTCTTCATTTTTTAAAACAAATATTAGAACATACATCATTTTACTGAGATTAAAGTTACTTTATTCTTTTCAGACAGTTCATCTGACATTACAAAACCCTTAGAGGTCAGCTCGAACTCCAAACCCTGGTCCTTTGGGTGGTTCTGTCAGGGAAGTGAGGCCACCAGCTGGCTCACAAGAAAAACGGCCACTCCTGGAAGACAAAAAGCAGTTTGATTTGGTGCTGTGACTGCAGAGACTGTTTCATCGCTGGATAGAAGGTAGTAGAAAATGGGAAATAATAGATAAGTATAGAAAAAACCCTTTTACAAACCTGTGTTCTGGTTTTTGTCAGAATAATTAAAAAAAAGCCCTCCAGCTGTTTATTGATTTACAGGATCTAGACCAAAAAAAAGGCAGCAGGTGCTACCATTCACCTGTAGTTACTCAGCCACATCAGAATTTGTCTTTCCACATTTCATGTCAGTTAAGAACAGGAAAATTCAGTTCTTTCCAGGTTTTTTTTTTTGGGCTTTTAGTATACAGCAAGGTATCAAGTAGGTGCCATTGTGGTCACTGATGCAACTGATGCTTTTTAGCTGTGGAGTGAATAAGTTTCTCAGAAGAACCAGCCTTCAAGGAATTAGCCAGTATTAGACAAGAGGAGCATACCTTGGGCCAGGTTTGGGGACTTTTCCAGCCTTCAGCTCATCGATTATGTCTTCAATGTCTTTGGGTGTCAAATCTTCCTATTAAAAAACAAAAGTAAAAGATCATTGACAAAAGAGAACGTCAGCTAACTGCAGCATTCAGAATTCATCAGAGGAGAGGCCTCTTTGGGGAATTCTGATCCCGGCCATTAATGCACAGGCTGGTTTAAAAACTGAGGAACATTTAAAAGCCTATTGTCATTTTAATGTTAAATATTTTGCTTTAAACAGAGTTACAGAAGGGATGTTCAATGTAAATGTGCATGTGGGTCAGCTGGGAGGTGGGTTTGTGTTTTTAGGCTCTTCTGTATTTAAAACCTGCAGATTCTAAGTGGTCCCTGCCAGTAGGAATTTGAAATAACTGCCCAAAACTTCAGAATCTGAAAGAAATACAAGTAAGCCAGCAATGACTTTTAATCTTTCAGTGGGGAAGGAGATGCTTACGTAGTAATTGTCGTTGATCTGGACCATGGGGGCGTTCACACAGGCACCCAAACACTCCACCTCAATCAGAGTGAAGAGCTTGTCAGGGGTCGTCTCCCCAACCTTGATCCCTAAACCAACACAAGAGGAGGAGAAGGAGGGAGAGCATCACCTGAGTGTGCTGATACAGACTGTCACTGCAGCGTCAAGGGCTGGATTCCCAAATCAACCCAGGGCTGGATTCCCAAATCAACCCAGGGCCAGGGATGAATTTCCAAACAGCTTCCAGGTTTATTTCCTGGACACGTACCCAGCTTCCAGAACAGGTTATGTTCTAGTGGTAGAGATCCAGACCTTCCCCAGAGGGCAGCTTAACCAGAACAGCCAAGATCTCAGCAAATTCCCCACAGAAGGAAGAAGAGTGAAAAGCCATTTTCCTCCACAGTTATCAGCATAGGGAAAAAATTATGTCAGATTAGGGCCTGTTTCTCAGCACGAGCTGCACCATCACCCTCAGTGCTTTCATCTCTCAAAATAAGAGCTTCAGTTAAAATTCACCTGTGCAGCAGCAAAGACAAATTTCATCTAAATATGCCCTTCCAGACAACAGAATGAACTATATGAAATGGGAGAGTGGCAGATGTCCCTGCTGGCTGCAAGGGCTTGGGTCAGAGGACCTGTAAAGGTCCCTTCTAACCAGCAGCAGGGCAGGGAGGGGATCCTGCCCCTCTGCCAGCTCTGGGAGACCCCCCTGCAGTGCTGGGGCAGCTCTGGAGTCCTCAGCACAGCAGAGCCAGGGAGCTGCTGGAGCGGGGCCAGAGGAGCCCCAGCAATGCCCCGAGGGGGGAACCCCTCTGCTGGGAGCCCAGCAGGAGAGAGTTGGGCTGGGGCAGCTGAGAGGAGAAGGCTCCAGCTGGGGAGACCTGCTGGGGGCTGCCAGGGCTTCAAGGGGGCCCAGAAGAAAGCTGGGGAGGGACTCTTTATCAGGGAGTGTAGGGATAGAACAAGAGGTTACAGTTTTAAACTGAAAGAGGGTAGATTTCAATTAGGAAGTTATTCATGGGGAGGGTGGTGAGACACTGGCCCAGGTTGCCCAGAGAACCTGTAGATGCCCCATCCTTGGAAACATTCCAGGTGAGGTTGGATGGGGCTCTGAGCAACCTGCTCCAGTGGGAGGTGTCTGTGCCCATAGAACGGGTTGGAACTAGATGATCTTTAAGATCCTACTCAAGCATTTCTATGACTATCACCTTAACTAAAAAATCCTCTCACAAACAACTTGGACAGAGCACATACCTTAAAAATCTTATTTTGCACATAAAGTGCTACAGCATTCCAGGTCTTCTCATGTATCTATATGGGATAGGGCTTCATTTCTCAGCCCAAGAGTCATGGAATAACACATTTCATGGCAAGCTGCCTTTGAAACAACTTTAAGGACACCAACTGGCACTCCAGACAATGGCCTTTTCTGCTCTAGTGTGCTAAAATCTTTAAAAATGAAGAATAAATATCAAATCTGACATTTGAGGTATTTATCACTGACCTGCCAATGATTTCACTCTGCATTTTAATTATAGTTGCTCTGTCCCCACCGTATGAAAAAACTGACTTGGGTATCATTAAAAAAAGGTAAAAAATAGCATAAAAAGCATGAGGGAAACGTGGCTCCTACCAAGTTTCTTCTGGATGGCTTCCAGGATGCTGTCGGAGTCGCGCAGCATGCAGGGCGTGGTGGTGCACACCTGGATGTGGTACCTGCCCACCGGCCGGCGGTTGTACATGGTGTAGAAGGTGGCCACCTCGTACACCCTCATGGGGGGCATCTCTAAAACCTCAGCAACCTGCACCCAGGGGAAGAAGGACACTGGCATCAGTTCTCCCAGGGTGCTGAGCAAAGCAATGCAGTCATGTCACCTGTGCTCCACCTGCAGGTAGGGGATGGGCATCAGAGCACAGCTGTACTCAAGTGCCAAGAAAAGACACTGGAGCTCCCACAATCCCAGCATGGTGGGGTGGGAAGGGACCTCTGGAGATCATCTCATCCCACCCCCTGCTCCAGCAGCTCACCCACAGCAGGGTGCCCAGGGTCACAGCCAGGAGGGTTTGGGATCTCTCCAGAGCAGGAGACTCCACAGCCTCTCTGGGCAGCTGCTCCAGGCTCTGCACCCTCACACCAAAGAAGTTTCTCCTCCTGTTCAGACAGAACCTCCTGGGTTCCAGTTTGTGCTTAATGCCACTTGTCCTGTCCCTGGGCACCACTGACAGAGTCTGGCCCCAGCCTCTTGACCCCTCTGGGCCCTTTAGATATTGCTCAGCATTGATCAGATCTCCTCTGAGTCTTCTCTAGGCTGAACAGCCCCAGGGCTCTCAGCCTGTCCTCAGCCCAGCCGCCCACCATCCCCACAGCCTCCACTGGACTCTCTCCAGTAGCTCCTTGTCTCTCTTGACCTGGAGAGCCCAGAACTGGACCCAATTCTCCAGAGGTGGCCTCACCAGAGGAGAGTGGGGTAAGAACCTCCCTCGACCTGCTGGCCACACTCTTTTTCATGCACCCCAGGAGACCACTGGCCTTGGCCACAAGGGCACCTTGCTGTCTTGTGGTGAACTCCTGTCCCCCTAGGACTCCCAGGTCCTTCTCTGCAGAGCTGCCTTCCAGCAGGACCTGTCCTGTGCAGGGGGTTATTCCTCCCCAGGTGCAGGACCCTATGCTTGCCCTTGTTGCACTCCATGAGGTTCCCCTCTCCAACTCTCCAGCCTGTCCAGGACTCTGGAGTCACCCTGCTGGAGGACAGACTCCACCAAGCCGTGGGACAGCACAGCAAGGAGCTTGTCAGCTCCCCTCCAGCATCAAGCACCAGCAGCTGAAAATGTGCCCCTCTCTAACCTGCTGGAGGACAGACTCCACCAAGCCATGGGACAGCACAGTGAGGAGCTTGTCAGCTCCCCTCCAGCAACCAGCATCAAGCACCAGCAGCTGGAAATCTGCCCTTCTCTACACATGCATTTAACTCCCTTGGTCATTTCTGTAACTCTCACAACCCTCACTTAACATATCTTGACTGAATTTAAAAACTTCTCACTTTAAAACTGACAACATGCCAGATCATAACAGAAAATCGATCAGTTTATTTATATGAGATTAACCAGAACTTTTTATTTCCTGGTCTTTGATGACTGCCACAAAGACACTCACTCTGGAGCAGAGTGGCTGCTTGTTTTGAAACAATAAATAATTTGCTATGGTTGGTGTCATTTTTGTGGTGTTCTGGAGTTTCTAGCAATAGGCAAGTTGTGTGAATGAAAAAGAGAAAAGGGTTCTCCCTTTTATCTTCTCAAATGCAGCCTCACAGGGAATTCTCACCACTCTGCCAACTCCCACATCAGTATGCTTTGATACAAACCCCTTAATCTTCTAGTAAAAGATTTAAAGAAAACCTAAATTTAGGCTTAAAAGCTAATGGAGTGCTAAATACCTTGTTCATAGCTGATATGGGCAACCAGCCGTGCTGCCTCTGGGCCAGATCCAGGACTGCCATGACAGCTGCAGACTTGTGTCCCTCAGGGTAGCTGCTCACAATGGCTTCTATTCGCTTTTCAAAAGGGAAAAGGAACAGAATCACTCCAAATCTTAACACAAAGTCTGTGCCTTTTAACTTTTTATTCATCCACATACCTTTTTGTTCTCGGGTGTGAACTCAAATGGCGTATCTGGGTTGTTTTCAGGACTATCTCTGTGCTTCAAGAAAAGAAAAAGGGTTAAAATTGGGTTGTTAGGAAATTATTCAGCACAGATTTACTGTTGAAAAATGTCTCCTCATTAGACAGCTACAGCTGAGTTGTTTAAATAAATCCAATTTGATACAGTCCAGATAAAAATGTCATAGTACTCAGATCAAAATTGACTAAATACCTCTGGGAAAGTTATCAAAAATATCAACAATTATTTTATCACTCTTTAAAATAACTTATTCCTGTTATTTCCTATTGAAAAGATTATTTCTTGAGGAATATGGTGTTGTTATCAAAATAGGCATTCTTAACATTGTTAATACAGTTTGGCAATTATGTTCAGACTCATCACAGGTCGATTAAGAGTCCTCTGGTTAAAGCCTTAACAAACAAGGAAATAAAATAGCAGCTGATATTTCTTCTTTTCCCATGAGACATTAAATATAAAAACTTTAAAACTCATCAAGAAGCTTGCTGTATAAAATGTCTGCACATTCAAACACATTATTAGCTCATTTTAACATATTCTTTTCATCTGTAATAGATTTCAACATTTTCATTTTAGATGCAATTCTGAAGCAGAATGGAAGCAGAATTTTTTAGTCATATTTCAAAAAGAAGGGATTCTATAATAGAATTTTTAAAGTGATCTTCTGGGGAAACATCAAATTGAAATTGGTTCTTTTTTACTTTCAGAAGACAGAAATTTTGAAGCCTTGAAGAAAGCAACATTTCCATGTAAGAAAATCTTAGTTCTAACAAAAATCTTCGGCCACCAGAAAAACTCCCTGCACAGATTTTCCTGCTACCTCTAAGCAGCATGTTTATGGGATCCTTGAAATACTCACAGACAAGTTTAATTCCAAACTTTGATCAGTTTTGGTGGTTTCAAACAGAACAGGAAGTTTGGGGGGAAATGCAAGCTATGCTTGAGGCTTGATGTGAGAAGTAACCCCCAACCAGCTAATCATAAAAGCTTTAGAAGTAAATACACTAATGATGATAATAATAATAACTAAATAAATATTTAGGAGAAACCCACTGCCCAGAGTTTCACTTTGATGATCTGAAGTGAGCCAGAGTGACCTGGCAGCTGCCACACCACGTTCTTGTTACCAAGTGAAGGACTGGGTGAAAACTCTGGCTCCTCATGGGTAGTGTTGGTGAGGGGGTTCTACCTGTTTTGACACAAATCCTCAAAAAGAGGCTGATGGAAGAAAAACCTGATTGGAAATACTGCCTGAGTCTTTGTTTTTTCCTCCCAAACGCCTGTTTTATGTCTTAGCTGCACAGATAGAATTTGTGACTCGTGGGATCTCCATCACTTAACTGTTCCCTCTCAACTCTGCATGTCTGTTTGACTGCCTCAAGCTCTGAATGGAGCAGAATGCAGCTAAAGACATCTCTTGGAGATGCTTCACGTTCTCTTCACTGTATAGACACAAAGCCAAAACCTAAAATAAAAGCTTTTGATGAATAAAACTCTACTGAAAAAAAACACAACACTTCTTTGTAAATGCCAACAGGCTTCTGTAGCCAAGTTCTGTCCATAGAAGCTTTTAGGCTCTCAAAAAGGGTACAGCAAACCCTCAGTGCCCCCCTTGCAGGGAGGGAGAGATCACCCACCACGAACAAGGCTCCTCCGCTGGAACGCGGCGCTGCTGTCCTGTGAAGGCATCTCACCTGTGTTACCTACAAACAATTAAATGGATAGTGTTAATCATCAGGAATTTACACACTGCTAGTGGCTGCTTTCAGAGGCAGCTTGATTTCTAGGCTGACCTTAAACTGCTCATTCTGCTGTCTTTGCTAGTCACATAAATTAAGAAGAGACTATTAAGGGCTCTCCTGCACTGCCAGTAGAGCAAAGCTCTTCACTCACCTTCATCACTTCAGACAACGTAGATGTTAAATGATTTAACATCAGATTACCTGCCACAGCATCATATAAGTGCCTTGAATATTATTATCAAGTATTTCATGAAGAATTTTCCCATTTATTACTTTATCTCACATACACTTTAAACTGTGTGGCAGCTACCACTGCTACCAAGGGTCTCTCATTTACACATGTATTCAGCTTTTAGCTGACTCAGCAGTGACATCAGCCCCATGAGGACAAACATCAAGTGAATACAAACCTGAAATACCAACCAAGCACAGACCCCCCCATGCAAGTTGTGCTCAGCTATTCTCCATCTGGAGCCCTCATGCCAAAGCAGATAAACATTTCTAGACTCTGGTCTGTATTACTGAGACCATTTACTAATATTATCTTGTCCTAAGTAATCATTCTGTAACAAATCTAATTTTGTATTATTTTAATATTGAATTCTAGATCAATTTTGAGATTCTTAAAGCACAGCATATTTAAAAAAAAAACTCCCTCCTTAACTACTTAATTTCTGCCACTGTATAAAACCTGTGGGACAAAGTAGATCAGCATCAGTCGAGCAGAAAACCCAGTCACAGAATCACAGCCTGGTCTGGGTTGGAAAGGACCTTCAAGATCCTCCAGTTCCAACCCCCCTGCCATGTCACAGGGCCAGAGCTGAAACACAAGCCCAAGTCCCAGGGCACTTCAGTCCCTGCTCTCCTCCAGGAGCCTCCCCATCAGCTCAGGCGTTTCAGCAGCAGGTCAGAGGGTTCGACAGGACTCTCTCAGGGAACGAGCCGCCAACCGGAGCGCTCTCAGGGAGCCCCATGGAACATTCAGACACAAGACTTGAAGCCTAAGCAGAGCATGCAAATACAAATGACATTCCGGAGACAACGCTGAAAGGAGCACATAAATGAGGCTGTGACACTGGTATAAATCAGCCCGAAAGGTGAAGTAAATAGAGCATCTATGTAAGCAGAACACCTATGTCAAGCAGAACGTCTGTGCAGCGTTCCTTGGAAAGGAAGCACTTCAGACAGACCCCTTTATTCAACCCAAAAGCAGAGCTGCGTTTAAAATAGAGCATCTATGTAAGCAGAACACTTATGTCAAGCAGAACATCTATGTAAGTAGAACGTCTGCGCAGCGTTCCTTGGAAAGGAAGCACTCCAGACGGACCCCTTTATTCTACCCAAAAGCAGAGCAGCGTTTGCAAGAGCCACACCTGTAAATTCTTCAAGCTCGAAGGACAAACAGGACGAACCCCGGGGGTGTGAGGTGGCAGAAAGGATTTCAGGTGCTGTGAAGAGCTGACGCAGGACTGAAAAAAAAAAACCCACACAGAGACACACTGATCACTGACACCGATACCGACGCGACCCTCCCCA
>NW_008606265.1:0-31501 GCF_000691845.1 Merops nubicus | reverse complement strand
TTTTCATCCCTTGGTTCGTGACACAGGATTTTACCTGGAAACTTTTAACTGCTAGAAACATGCATCATTCATGTGTTTTTCTCCTTGGTAATTTAGCAACTTTTGGATGTGAATTCCACTGTTAATACAATGAGGGCATTTGTCCAAAAGTCCAGATACTTAGCAGTTTTTCTGCGGTGATTTTACTGATTTAACTCTGTGCCTCTGAGCTAGGAATGGACAATTTCTTAAATGAGATGATCTTTTGAAAAACATCTTTTTTTTTTTTTTTTTTTTTGTCATTCTTGAAAATATTCCTGCAGCCTGAATGATTTTATTTTTTGATTTTTTTCTAGAAATAGTGGAATGGCTAGAGTCAGGTGTCTAGTCAAACATTTAATTTGACCTATCTCTAAAGGATTAATATTTGGCAGGAGAATATCTACCTGACATAGATCACAGTCTCTTCTAGACTGTGACACCCAGCAGAAGGATGCTTACATGGATGAGTGATACTCCTATCATCAGTACTTATTTCTAACTGCTATAAGATATCCTGACTTTTTCGGAGTAAAATAGAGTCAAATCCACAGTAGAAACTTACTCAAAAGACAAGAGGCAGAGCATGGCATACCTGGGATTCTAACATGGGTATTTTAGTCAGCTCTTCTTCTCCTATTATTACTCTAACTTGAGATCAAGATATACTTGTTATTTGTTGCTAAATTACTTGTCCAATGTTGTTACACTAGATATGTTTCAGGGGTTTATTTAGTGCTACTTGTTTTATTTTTCAATCTTTAATATGTCTGTACCTTAGCATCTCAACTTTAGAATGAAGGTAATACCTTACCTTAAAAAAAAAAAAAAAAAAAGAGATAAAAATGTCAACTTATTTAGGTATTATGAATTGTCTAAGTAACTTTGTAAAGATCATGTCCTTGGTACTGGATATATTTTTACAAATGACAACTAGATTCTACATTAATTCATCATTGCATTACAGAGGTTTTGGGGGTTGTATTTGCACAGCTATATTCAATTTATATTGAACCTTCATGTGTTCCTCTCCATTAAATTCTACTGTTTATACTCCAGAGGACATGAAATTTTTTCTACATCTTCCATCCTACAGCCTTAACTCTCTGTTATTTGTCCTGAACTTTACATGATCTTTAGACCATTTATAGGCTTTTCATCATATACACATTCTGAAGTCTAGCTTTCTTCCTTCTGCAGCCCCATTCCCCTTATTTTTTTAAGCAGCAGCCACTTCTGTATATTTATAGGATATAGATGGCAGGTCTGCTTCTTGCCACTTTAGCGATTTTACTGTAGTTTCAGTGATTCAGGTACTATTGTGTACTATAAAAGTGTATGTGTACGGTTCTTGCATATACATGCTTGTATAATTTTCCTAGCTCTACTTACAAAATATATCAATGTAAATGCGGATGACATATACAAGTACTTAAATCACTGTGTTAATTTATAAAGATATAACTTGTTTGAAGTTTCTTATATTCTTTTTGGTTAAAAGTCTGAAGTGAAAACTTAGAAGGAAAACTGAGATTCTTTAAGGCATTTTTGAAATTTACTTCACATATAAACAACAATTCTTTAAATTTTATGCCTCTCTTCTTTTTGCTTTTCTAGTACTTTTGTAACCAATGCTTCTTCAGTTTTCATGATTTCCCACCATGTGACAGAAATAATCATCACTGAACCAGGCTTCATCAGTTAATTGGAAGAAACACTTGTTCGCATTTTTTTCACAGTACACAAAGCCCAAGAATTATTTTATCAGTTTGCATAGATTTGCTGCATGAGGGCATATCCAAAAATTGAAATACATGCATTTATTAAACTTTTATTTGATTCCAAATGAAGACTTCTGTTGATAACTACTCATTTCACAGATATGCATGCAAGTAATAAATAATAGGGGTTTTTTTGGTACTTTTTTGTTCCTTTTAGTATTTCCTCTAAATTAATTTTCACACGTTGCATTTCTCTAAAATTTATTTTTTTCCCAGCATTTAATGTAATCACATGAAGTATTGGCAAAACCCCAACAAAGACAACTACACATCTAATGCTTTTGGGAAGCGTCCTTAAAGTCTAATGGCAACATAATATAACTCCCTTTGAAGACACAGTTGCAAGTATTTTAAAAATAATTTAACTATTTACTTTGCTTTGTTGGTAATATTTACCTAGAAGCTGGGAAATAAGAATTCCTAACCTAAAAACTTAGCTGATTTTTATTTGTCAAAATAACTTTCTTTGTTTCTTTTCCTAACCATAGTAAAAATTAATATTTTAAACTTCCTTGAGTATTTATTAATTCATTATTGTTACAGAGTCAGCAAAAGAGAGAAACTGACTTTTCTCTATAAATTCTGTATGTATGTAAGATAGAAGTATTCTTTTAGGAAAAAAAGATATAGATTAGCCTTTTCAAGCAAAAGTGCAGCAGTTTTAAAATTTTACTTTTAAAATTGCAAAGAATTCCAGATACTGTTGCTGTTTCTATCACATGTGGCTCTCTTGAAGTCAGTTTGGCATCTACAGCCAATCTGATCTATCTGCATTATGGGATCATGACTTCTGTCTTTTAAAAACGTTTCTGCTCATCAGGTGGAGCAGTTAATTTTAAGGCAGTTTTTGTTCTTTGATTGTTTGGAAGTGCTAAGTGCACTGCTGAGCTCTGTGCTTTAATACTTTCTCCTCTCAAGGTTATTGCTCAGATTTTATTCATTTTTTTTTTTATTTGGAACACAACCAAGTGTACTGGATATTTATAATTAAAAAAATCAGCAGTTTCCTTTTGTCAAATTTAGGCTATGGAAGATGATTGTCCTTGGTGAAGACTGAATAGCTTCAGTAATACATATGAATTTGAATAAATCCCAGGAGGGCATTTTCTTAAAGAAAGAAAAAACAGCGACACATTTGAAACATAAATTATAGAAGGTACAGATTCATGTTAGGATCTCTCGGTGTCAGTGCTATATACATAACATGGAGTTTTCCAAAACTGGGACTACAAAAGGTTCCCATTGTGGAGTAATACTTGGGTATCACATCTGGAAATGTGAAAGAACTGGCTGCTTGCTTGCATTGGAGGCAGGTAAAACGAAATTAGAGTAATTAGCTGTAGCCATTTTGACTCTCTGCTTCTGACAGACTACAAATACTGCTGTTTTGATTTTTTTTTTCCCAGAAATGTTGAACACATTTTTAATGATTAAAGAGCAGTTAAGAACAGATTGTTGTTAGTGTTATGTTTTGCAAACTCTTTATTTAGCCAAGCCTGGGCATTATCTGAGAGCTTTGCTTTAAAATAACCTTTGTGTCACACTACAATTGAAGAGAATGTGATATGATTATCAGAGTATTTAGCCCATGTCTACTCAAAACAGTGTATTTTTATGTCATCTTCAACTCTGTGTTAATATTGGAGAAGACTTATAAAGCTGAAACCACAGGTCTGTTTGCATATGGTCTTAGCAGCTGGTCGAATTTCACAGTTTAGACTCCAATTGCCCTTAAGTCTGAAACACTGAACTAGTGAAGGATCTTTTGTGCCTATGGGAGGCTTTAGTAATTGTGAAGATGTCTGCATTATAGCACAGATAAACATGGAGAGATTGTTTAATTTTAAGTCTGTTTCCTCCCAAATGTTCTTTTCACATTCCTGATGCTTTTGATATGTTGCTTCTCTTGTGGCTTCCTGCAGAGTGGTTCCACTGTCAGGACAATGGCATTGGTGCAAACAGAAGTAACTTTTTGATTTTCCTGTTTGTTAGGATGCTCAGACCACTGAACTTATGAAATATCAATAAAGTTCAAGAGCTGCTTAGATGTATTTATTGTTTCTATTTCACTTATGCTTTACACATCTTACACATTTAGACATAGTTAATCAAGCTACCTTTTCTACAGCATCTGTAACAGGACACAGATTCTTCAAAAAGCTGTTTTTCTTTGGTTTGGTGTAGGCTCAAGTGAGAAAAGAGCAAGAAGATATTAAAAAAACTTTTTACTTTTAGAAGTAAAAGAAACCTTACGTCAGTACAGCAGCTTTGAAACAGAGTTGGATAGAACTCCTAAAAATCAGGTGGGAAAGGTGTAAATGCTTCCTTGCCTTTGGAAAGGTTGCAAGGTATGTATTTTCACCACCTGTGGATGAAACTGAGGATGCCAAAAACTACTGTGTCTTTAAAGTTATTGATCTTGAATGATAGTAGCTTTAAAATATTGGTTTAGAAAGACATCATGGAGGTTGAATGTGAACAGTCAGATAATGTTAGCAAACCATCACATTTTTAGGGCGAATAAACCACCCCCTAAAAACTCTTCAGTGATATACTGATACTTGCATCTAGATGTGTGGTTGACGCCAGCAACTGTTCTGAAGTATGGAGACAAGTCGATGTGAGCAATAGCAAACAAGCCTACAGAAGGGAGATGCTTCCAGTCTGTAGCTGGTGGCTCAGGTCTGTACTTGATTTCACAAAGCATCAGAGTTGGTTTTTTGCCTGCAAATACACCTATTCAGATAAGGCAAGAAAGATATAAATCTTATTAATTTCTTACATTTTAATCATAACTAGAAAACCAAAAACTGAGAATAACGACTCGACTTCAGTGGTCAGAGGACCATAATTTAAAAGCATTGTAGCATTAGGAAAGGCAAGGAAACATCTACTGAGGTTTCCAGTAGGGTGTGGGAGTGTCACACACCTTGATTTCAAAGACAAATGGGTTTTCAGCTACTATAAATCCCATGCCATACCTATATACATCTTTATCACTTTTGAGAATAGCACAAAAAAGTTTTTTAAATATCAGTGAGATATCAGGGTACATTACTGACAGTACCATTGTTTTGCTAATCCCATATACAACGATTTGAAGCAACTCTTGAACCTTGCTGTGTAGTTTGTCCTCAGTGTAGCAAGTCCTTGGCAACTGGTGCAACAGGTATTTTACATAATCTGTGAAAACATTTTGAGTACTTCTGTGTGTGAAGTAAGGCAACTGTTTAGGAAGAGGGTTAACATTCATAACTATATTCCTTCTGTGAGTACCTTTCTTTTGAGCTCTGTTTATAAAATTCATTAGTATAAATAAGTTCATTCAGGGTCTCTCCTCCACATTCTTATTGCAGTAGCCAAAAGTGTTTATTAATCAAGTTGGTAATTCAGCAATTATTAATTTCATTCAAGGTCTTTCCTCCACATTCTTATGGGGATAGCCAAGACTATTTAGTAACCAAGCTGGTAATTCAGTAATTATTAATTTAGTACACTTAGTAATTTAATAATGTTCTGCAGCAAGGTCACATAGAATGTGTAAGAGTTATTTTCCAATCTGTAGGCAACAGAAAAATATCCATTAGAGTAAAAATTGATGGAAGATAAAGCTCAAACACAGGATAATAGGAAGCACAATATTTTTCTTTAAAGCAAAGGAATCAAGAAGTATTCGAACTGTAAATGTCACAGTTAAGAACTCTTGCACACATTAACAAATAGAAGGTGTTGAAATTTTTGGTACACCTTAGGGATATGGAATGAATATTAACACAAGCAGACAGGAATCCTTTTGTAAACTGAATTTAGTGGAAGATACCATACCGTAACAGAAATGTCATCCAGTAGCAGGAATACCATTCTATAATAAATGACACTCACGTGCAGCCAGTTAGAACCCAATGCCTAGGTAAATCACCTGTAAAGCTAGCAGACATATTTCCCTTTTGCAGAGGAGGTTTCTTACAATAGCTGAGCCTGCATTTTTCTGTCAGGTTATCACTATAATGTTAGTTTCAAAGAGCTTCATATCTCAAAACAACACGCTAAAATTCTGTATATGAAGGGCATGATTCTTCACTGATTAGTCAGAACAATTCAAACTCTGAAGTATGAAAAACAAGGTTCTGGTCCTAACCTGACTTTTTTATCAGCTAAGCTGCAGATAAGTCATAGCCCTACTGTGGTATACACCATACACTTTGCTTGGGGACTAGCCATAATAGGAAACCTTTAGAATGAATAGTTTGTGTCTCTACTTCAACATTATACGTAAAAATATTGAAAGAAGACAATATTTTTATAGGAATACATTTTCCTATAAAATAAGTAAGTTTGTGTTAGTGTATCACATTTGATTTGATTCTGTGATGTAACAGTACTGTCTCAGATGCATTTATATTTTTTTCACAGATTTTTCTCTGGTATGATACTGACAGCATGAAAAAAAAGGAGGCTTTCTTTTACAAATTATTAATAAAATTTCAAGATGCTTTTGCCTAACTTGGATAGCTTCTGTATGGTCTTAAAAAGACATCAAGATACCTACACATCCTTTCCCAGGAACAAGAAAAAGAAGTCTCCCTGTTGATAGAATCAGAACATTGAAACTTCAGATACAGATCCTTAGTGGCTGAGAATGTTTCAGGATTATAGATGCAGATGTTTCATAGAACTTTTCAAGTGTGACATTGGTACTATAAAGAACACAAATGCATATGAGCAAAAGTTTGCCAAATAGAAATTTCAAAGTTTCTAGATATAGGAAAACAAAAAACGTAGGTTTGGGAAGAATATTGGATATTAAGAAAGCTGATCTGCATTCAAACTTACCAAGATGTGTATGCTGATAAAACAGATTTTCTATTAATACGCTATAAGGCAACTACATTCTGCACTTATGTTTCACTATTAAGAAAGTTTATGGGGGGTGTAGAAAATAGACTAGACTAGACTAGACTAGGCTGGACTAGGCTAGACTAGACTGGAATAAAATTTAATTGAACTGAATTCAAGTTGGAATTTACTTACAACGATCATCCAGTCCAATGGCCTGAATACTTCAGGGCTGACCAAAGCTAAAGCATGTTATCAAGGGCATTGCCCAACTGCATCTTAAAAACTGACAGGCACAGGGCATTGCCCACCTCTCTAGGAAGCTTGTTCCAGGGTTTTACCACCCTCTCAGTAAAGAAACACTTCCTAAATGTTAAGTATGAACAACCCCTGGAGCAGCTTTGAATCATTCCCATGCCTTCCAACACAGGATCTCAGGGAGAAGAGCCCAGTGCATCCCTCTGTACTTCCCCTCCTCAGGAAGCTGTAGAGAGCAATGATCTCAGCCCTCACTCTCCTGCAAACTAGATAAACCCAGTGTCCCCACCTGCTCCTCACAGGAGATGCCTTCCAGCCCTTGCACCAGCTGTGCTGCTCTCCTCTGGAAGCACTCGAGGTCCTTCACGTCCTTCTAAGCTTGTGGTGCCCAGACTGCGCACAGCTCTCGAGGTGAGGCTGCAGCAGCGCTGCAGGCAGAGGGACAGTGGGTCCTCCTCTGAACGGCTGGGGCCGCTGTGTTTGAGGCACCCCAGGGTGCAGTTGGTTCGAGGCGCCCCAGGGTGCAGTTGGCCCTCTTGGCTGCCAGGGCACAATTCTGACTCATGTTGAGCCTGCTGTCGACCAGCACCCCCAGATCCCTTTCTGCAGGACTGCTCTCCAGCCAATCCTCTCCTTATTTGTACTTGTGCTTGGTGCCACTCCATCCCAGGTGCAGAATCTGGCCCTTGGACTTGTTAAATTTCATGTAATTGATGACTGCCCAATGCTTCAGTCTATCTAAATATCTCTGCAAGTTATCTTATCCCTCAGGAGAGAGTCAAAAGCACCTTTCAGTTTGGTACCATCAATAAACTTGTTATTGGTGTGTTCAACTCCTGTATGCAGATCATTGACAAAAGTACTGAACAGAACTGGCCCTATAAATGAACTGAATACAAATGAACCTATACAAGAATTGAGAAGTATCACTTTATGTTGCAAAACCTTCAGAAAAGCTCTGTCAACAGAGCTGTCGTCAGCACCGTCCCCTGCTCTTGTGCAGGCACTTGTTTTATTTTCAGATTAGTTAGAACACCCAACACAGAGTTTACTCTGACTGCTTGCTTAGTGTAGGAGGACAGGTTATCAGATTAAAAGAGAACAGCATAGACCAATGATGCTTCATTTAAACCCAGCTGCTGCATTTTTAACTTACATAGATTTGAATTAATTTAAAGGTGAAGTAAATTTGTAGTGGATAAGTGTGTTGCATCATGTGATTGCAGTAGGAGCTGCAAATCCCTGCTTGCTATGTTGGGGAAACATGGTTTCAACATCTATGCACTCAAGAGATGTTGCTTCCATCTGTGGGGAGAAAAAAGAAAAAAAAGCAACAGTGTAGTCACCAGGAAGCCTTAATGGGGGGAAAAACTATTGTGTGTTGACTTGGCCAGAATTTAGATGTGAGTTATGGAATTTCCCATCTTTTCTTCCTTGTCACTTACTGCTCTGTATGCATGTCATTCGGGAGTTAACTGATAACCCTCCCCCCAAAAAAAGGAACTGTTATTCACTGTACTAGGGACCAAGCTGCCTTGTTACTGTAAGGAAGCCGCAGAGCTCCTCCCATTTCTTTGAAGATACGGGATAGAGAGGATGGTAACTCTGATCTTTTTGAGATTGCTGGGATAGTTTCTCTTGTGGAAATGCATGGAAGGGATCCCAGATTATTTCTAACTAGTGCTAAATTTGAATATAGTGACTGGGCTTTCAATAGCAGGAAACACAACCATATGCAACACAGGCTGAGAAATACTGCATTTGCTAATGACTCTGGATAGCTTAGACTCTCCCAAGAAAAGACTGAAAAGTCCTTACGAAGAGGTATCTGGTATCTCTGTTGCAGTTTAAGAAGAAAATAAGACATCTGTTATGTTAGCAAAGAACACTAGAAAAAAACATAAAGGCATTTATATCAATCAGTGGGGTTTTATTTATTTGCTTCTAAATAAAATAACAAAGTGATGTCTGTCCAGAGTTCTTTGTGCAGTGACAAGGAAAATGTTAAAGAAATCTTTGCAGGATTGAAATTATGTTTTCAGCAGAAATACATCTACCCTCTTCAGCTTTTATCATGACAGGAACCATTGCACTCTGTTAAACTTACCAAAGATATAGCAAATCAGATAAGAATTTGTGCTCAGGTAACTCTGCCAGTTACCTGTTCTGCAATACTGAAACTCTGTGCAGAAGATGACGTTTTCTCTCTTATGCTTTCAAAATCCTGGGATTTACTCCTTTATGAAAATGTTTATGGCTAGGACTTTCATTAGACATTGATAGCTTTCGTTTCCTTTGTAATACGTCATGGTTGTTTATAAAACAGAAATGGACAGAAAAATGAAAATACATTCAAAAATACCATAACAATGATGGTGTATGCATGCTATTTTATGTTTCAGATACATTTCAAGAATTTTGTTTTAAAGGCAAAGAACAAATGTGATGTACATTCAAAACAAAATAATTATTATTATGTAAGGTGATGTGAATAAAGCCATAGGTGCTTAATAGTATATATGCTTTTTAAAAAATCACTTCGCTGTGTTAAATAAATTATTATCCTTCTCTCAGAAGCTTTGTCTTGCTGTTGTACCTCTGACACTGTCTACCTGTTTATCCAGACATCTCAACACTTGGCAGGGATGCAGAAGAATCATGATTTCTGTCTTAAAAATGGGGAAAAGGAGTTACAGAGAAGTTACAGGGACAGGTGATACACTGTTAATATAACTCCATGCACTTCACAGAACCAATCACTCCTGAAACTTGAGGTGTTTCAAATGTGCCCACTTACGCAAGTTAAATTTTAAATTTGGAGTTGTTTATAGATTTTGATTCTGAGTGTTAAATATCTCTGGAGGATATCTCAGGAACTGTCAGTGATTGGAATTCCATGGTTTTAGTGGAGTTCAGGTTACAGATACAATCCCAAGGGGTGGTTACAATTGCTGAAAGCGAAAAGGTGTTTCACTGGTCACTGAATACTCAGAGCAGCTCTCATCTCTGGCTGACCCAGGGTGAAACTGAGATGAAAAGTGGGGTGGCTTTGTCAGGATTGCCTGTAGGAACAGTCCAAGTGGATTTAGAGTGTCTGACTCTCATCCCTGAGCTCTTCACAAGCATTGGCCTGTCACTGTGCAGATACTCCTGTCCTGCTTTTTGTCCAAAAAAATTTGGTTTTGTGTATAAGGTATGATTGGTGTAAGTGGAAAAACTATGGAAATGAAGGATAGTTGCAAGAAAGGTGTAAGGATTAAAGACTGTTTGGACCCTCTTGCTCTTCTCCAAGATGGGGAAAAAGTTATCATGAAATGCCTCATTACATAGAGGACATGTCCCACTGTGCCAGGAAATATTTCAAAGTGTAACAAAATAAGAACATCTTTGATTTTAGTCTCCAGCAAGGTGTTATTAAAAAGGCAAAAGAGTTTTCCAGATGAATTAAACATCTCTATGAAGCAAAGACAGGCATAAAAATATGGCCGAAACATTCAGAACAGCTTCCTAATGTGCTATTACGATGGCATCAAGAACTCAAAATCTCTCCATGAGAAGTTGCCTCTTTTCCCTAATTCATTTTGGAAAGTAGTAAAGACAGGGTAAAATCCTCAGAGCTGACACAGACTCAAAGAATCTCCTGAAACACTTCATAAACCATCATGATGAACAGTTCTACATCCATGCTGAAAAATATTTAACAAATCTGTTACTGTTTTATTGAATCTCTAGCAATTTGGGATCATTTGAAAGATGCCATACAATTTCTACAGTAGTTCTGCCCCCTCAGATTAGGGGAGCTTGATAAGGATTTATTAACCATGTAGCTCTTAAATGAAGTGCAGCAAATATCCAAAAATGTTTCCACATGTTATTCTCTGAATACACACAATGATATCCTTTTGTTGTTGACTGCTGTCTGCTCCTTCTAGACTAGACTTTTGTGCAAAATGGGCACTTAAAATATGGAAACCTGCACTCCATTTGTCCACTAACACAGAGAAAGATGCATAATGCACACACAAGCTTGTATTCACAATTTTTTTTTTCACAGCTTCTGCAGATCTACTGATCAACAATGTCCCTTGCAAAGGATATTAAGAAAATATACCAACAACTCCAAATTGTATGTAACAGTCATTCTACTCAATTTGAAACAGATCTGGAAAGATTCCCAAAGAGATAATAGAGAAATCTCCCTCTAAGTCAGATCCTGGCCCTTGACACAGAGAGGTCTTTTGTTAACAGAGCAAACCTTGGTTATCCATGAAGGAAGAAACTAATTTCTCAACTTAATTAATAGAGATGCAAAACTGGACATAGAAAAGAAGAGTTTTGCAGTGGACCTATAATTTCTTATGAAGTTTGTAGCTTTCTTGACCTTTCAGAAACAAATTAGAAAACTACAATTAATTCAAATTGAGCAGGAAATGGTATGGTCTGCTGGATTCTATTTCTGTCGCAGCAGTCCAGGTGTTCTTAAGGTTCTTCTCCTGCAGTTTAGTTCTATAATTCATTCATCTTGTTTGGAAGCTTCTTACTAAGTTCTCTATGAGAACAACTCTGGTGATGTACAATAGAGAATTTTACCCTTTGGAGAGGTTAAAAAAAAAAAAAAAAAAGATTACCATCTTTATATCCATGTCTACATCATAAAGATCCAGAAAACACTTAAGTGAACATAATTTTAAACTTTTGGCTACTACACTAAGAACTTATTTTTTTTTTTTTTAGTATACTTATGACATAAAAAGGCATAACAGAGAAAATTCAAATACATGGTTTCCAGAGAGAGGGAATTTTGTCTGGAGCTTTTTAGTTTCTGTCTGTCTCAGGAAGTGAATACTGTCTCTTTGCAGATCCACTTTACAAGACGCATTTCTTTGTGTTTGATGTAGCTGAGCCATCTTACCTGAGTTTTGTACAGAATCGATGTTTATGTGCCATAGGTTTTATTCACAGACTTCGGTCTTGGAAAGCCCAAACTGATGCATGGGAACTTTAGTCCTGCAATGTGTTGCCAATCAAAATATTACCAACATTTGTTAGCTTTTAAGAAGTAATTTGTACTTGGAAAGAAGCAAGATTTTAGGAGAGCTTTTTCTAACGTGAGAACTTAAAGGTCCTTACTATATGGAAATACACTTATGGAAATATACTTTTAGTAATATTAGAAGCAAACATATCAAAAGAGTGTTATTTTGAAACTGTCTAAAAGACTGGGTTTGCATCTGAAATGAGTTAGTAAAACCTGTAAAAGACAATAGTAATCATGTTCTGCAGGGTTCTGACAATCAATATTGTATTTCTTTAATACATCTTCCTGACTCAAGAATGATAAAGCAATATAAATTAAAAAAACAAGTATATTTTATTTAACTAAGGAGATCAAAGAAGTTGTAATTTATCAGCAATACCCTTTTCCAGTGGAAATAACTATGTGCTGCAAAGATGTTCTTTTTTAATTATGCAGTTCCAGCAAGACCTTTTCTTGCTTTGAGCATTTTTCAGGAGTATCAGTGCTGATAAATGGTGAGAAATCATGGACTGGTTTAGTGTGAAGAGAAACTCTGGCGTCATATTTGCTATCATCTCCTCCTCCTCCTCCTCTTCTACCCTAGCTCAAATGCAGGTCAAATTTTGAAGTTACGTTTAGTTGCTCAGCTCTTTCTTCATTAAATTTTTTAATGTCTCCAAGGATGGAGACTCCACAGCCTTTGTGGACAACTCCAGTATTTATCCATCCTTTTGGTGAATCTGTAGTTCCTTCTACCTACTTGGACTTAAGCTGTTGCACTACAGCTTGCGGTTGTCACCCCTTAACTCCTGCTGTGCATTTCCAGAAATGTGTGGCCTATCTTCTCTGTAAAACAACACACATTAGGTCATTGAAGATATTATTTAAATCCCTCAACAGCTGCCTTACTCAGGTCAAACAAGCTTTTGAGTTTCTTCTTGTTTGTTGTGCGCTCCCACCCCTGGCTGCCCCAGTGAACTTCTGCCCGACTCATACTGGTACAACAACATCTTTCTGGTTCCTGGGGACATAAACCTGGAGGCAGGGCTCCAAATGTGGGCTTACAAGTGCTGTAATATGAGGTATGAAACATGTGTTCTAACATGTTACTTTGCTCATGCCTGTTCTGTTTGTAACCTTTCTTAGTTAACCCTATACTGTCTCATAACCATAAAACTAGCTGAAAGATTCATGTAGATAGGCTCATGAGGAACATGTTCAGGCACTGCTGACACTGCTGACAAGTTCTATATCACCTGAACTCCAGTGAAAGGTGGTGTCAAAGTTATTTCTAAACATGCTGTCAGCCTCCTACTGATCAGCATTGCCTCGTGAACAAGTCAGGTGTGCAATATATTGTTCATAAATGACCTTACTGCCCGAGAGGTTTCAGGTCTCTATTGACCTATTGCCCCTATTACTCCAGATGACTAAAACACAAGGATAGAGAGCCTATAAACATGTTTGGCTTTTTACCCCAAACCATAGGTAGCAAAACTCTATAATTTCATTCCTTCTATGTGAATATAGTGCATAATGAAACTGCATTCCAAGACAGGGAGACTGGTAATTTAGGGTTAAACTGGCATTCTCTGGAAGTTGAGATATATCCTATGGCCTCTAGAGAACCAAGGCATTAGGTTACAGGCTCTCATTATCTCCTGCTGCCTCATGTTGTCTCTCTTCTGTTGTGCTTTTCTTGGTGAGAACGGTGCACCAGAGATCCTACTGCCGCCAAAATATTGCAGTACAGACCAGTATAGAAATTTCTTCTTTGAGTGTCAGGGACCAGAGAAGGGAAGGCAGAAAATTAGCATCTGTTTGATAGGGTGAAATGCTTTGCCTTGCAGGGAGTTTGTATTCAGAAAAGGTTAACATGCAGAAAGTTTCTTAAAGCATTCAGTGTGGCCAGAAACACCACAAAGGAGATGCAGCGTAATCTTCTGTCAGAACACAGCTTTTTACTCAAAGAAATTGCTGTCTGATTTGTATTATTTGCCCTCTAATATTACTTGTAAGAGTAATATTGTGGTACTGTCTTAGAGAAAACTTTGGAATGACATACTAGATGATGCCACAACTTTTACACTTACAGACCAATAATTTCCTCCTGTAAGTATACTGCTTATATCTTGCTTATATTTATATGGCTAATATTTTGCAAATGCATTCAGTATGGCATCACTTACTGTAAAAAAGCAGCAGAAGGCTGCAGCGGAGGAGGGACCCTTTTCTCCAAGAGAGGGCAGTGTTTATTTGCTAAACAGTTTATCTTGTTGTGCATCGTTACACAACGTTCCCTTTCCGTAGGCAAAGACCAGGAAAGGACACTACTAACCAGCCCTCATTTTGATTTTTTCTCTTTTCCACTGCTGTTTCTGGCAGCATATATGCCTTTTTAATGAAGATTTTAAAGAGGAAATATGTGTTTTCTATATCACGGAACTGGAGACAATGTGAGAGGAACATCTTCCTACAGTAAAAATACAACTTGTTGTCGGAAATATATAGACATAATGAAAAAACAAACAAACAAACAAACACATCAGTTCCTGAACTATTTTATAACATTCTTTCCTTTCACACACAGAGAGTCTTACCCTTTAAATTCCTTTAAAAGGAATTTAGTAAATGTAACAGCGTCCTTTAATGAAATATATCAGGAGAAAACAGCTCAGCTTGCCAAGTGTTCTAGTTAGGTTTTGGTGTTCATCGTTTAGGTGATATAATCTTGGGTATCCAATTGGGCCAACCCACAAAAAATGAGACTCCTAAGTTAATTCTAGGTATGCAATTAAAGTTTTGAACAACTACTTGAATAGAGCACATAAAAGCCCAGAATCATAATGAAGAAAACAATCGAATACAATTTTTGCATGATGCATGCACAGTTTTCAGAGGCCATATGTGATCTGGAAAAAGGGTGGTGCTATCATGGTCTCTGAAGGCCTTTGATCCAGTGAAATTGTTTATCTAACATGAGAACTCAATCTATACCTTATAACAACAATAATGACATTTGTGCATGACACTTTTTTAAGGATCAATTACCAGATGTTAGAAATGTATCTTAAGATATCCATTTTTCTTGGCTGGCCATTGATTACAGGCTATTCCCCTAAATTCACTTACCATTGTTCAAACAAAAGAGTTGACTGAAAACTGAAAACCTAAGTCTCATGCAGAAACTCCACACTAGAAACTGTTTTCCAGTTTTATGGTATTTGAAGTAGAATAAGTTTTAATATTTGTTTATTGTTTTTTTCTTTTAAATTATAAGAGTAATTTTTTATTTTAATGACATTTCTGTATTATTCTTATTATCAAATATTTTGCATCCAGGTGGCATAAAACAAAGGACACATAGAGGTATTCTGTGTTTGCTTTCTGTTTCTGTGTTCTCCACTATTTTCAGTATGAATTTTGAAAACCTTAATGTTGATCTTAATTTTTGGCATAATATCTTGTAAAAGATGATCTACTTAATTTTAACCTTTTTTTGACAAGACAGGAAAATTGCATTCCTGTTTTTCCTTTGTTATCAAGCTCTTCTACGCTGAAGATATTTTAAAGTGTTATGGAGTGGGAAGGGAGAATAGAAGGAAATCGGCAGATGGACGAGAAATCCAGAATCTAGGATTTTTCTTTTTTAAACAACTTGAACTGAAATACAGTCTAACGTGACATTTTAGTTAGAAATTTCATCTCGAAAATCAGAAATGGTATTTTAAAATAATTGTACAAAACCAATAAAAAATATATTTGTCACAGAACAGTCATGTTTAGGAGAAAAACTAGTTTTTTGGTTAAAGCAATTGAAAACTTTAAAATTATTTTCAGTTGAAGACTGACTGTGTAGTTTTGTTGGCTTTAACTCCCAATTTTCATGCCAGCATTCACTGAAGAGGGAGGTCTTGGTGTCAGTGAAAAACCTCCCTTGATAATATGCCCTTTCTAGAGGCTTATTTTCAGCACAGATCACTTCTATGGTCTGGATTACAAATCAGCACCAGAATTCCTCTGCTGCTGTAGTATTTGGAGAGCCCCATTCCCAGAGGATACTCTAATGAGGTTTTATATTAAGTGCCATTCAGTCTCCTGGGTCCTCTGGAAGGAAAAAAAAAAAAAAAAAGCCAACAACTCCTGTCATTTGAGTTGGTTTATTCTGAGGAAAGAGAAGGTGCTGATATTTCTAGTTATGTTGTTCTGTAACTTGCCTTGGTGTAGTATAATACACATTGAGACTTCTGATGAACAAGATATAAACTTACCATGACCAATGCTTCCTAAAAGTGAAAGTGTTCCCTTTGACAGAAACTTCGTCATTTACTTAAATATAGGCCTAGTTGTCTCCCTTTCTTAAAACCTACTCTGGAAATTAAAAAGTTGTAAATATTCTTTGCATTATTCAGGGAGTGCAAGCTAGCCTCGTGGGGCTTTGCAGTCATAGCAACCTTATGGTGCTTTTAGGCAATATTCTTCCTATCTCAGCTGTAAAAGTCACATAGAACAAAGAACTCCTCCTCATCTTTCCCGTGTCCCTCTTTTTCTGCAAGGGTTTTAATATTAAATATTAGAGAATTTATCCCCCAAATCCTGGTTGTTTTGAATAAGGCATCTAAAGTTGCCTGCTTAAGTGACAAAATCAATCCTTTGTATTTAACCTCAGTTGAGTTATTTGGTAGCTATTATTGATTATAATGGATTAATTTTCTTTTTCCTACATCTTGAGATGAAAGACAAAATAGTTCACCTCCTTAATTTATCAGAAATTGAAAAAGCACTTGGATTCAGATGACTCATTTGATACAAAGCTTTTACAGTAAATAACCCCTAATAAGTTAGGTTTAAAATAAACCCAAAACAAGTTTCTATTTAGTATCTAACTATGACAAGTTCAGAAGTCCCATTGGTAAAAAGCACATCAAAAACTTCATTGAAAATTGAGCAGACAAAAGAGAAAACCAGCCTGGTCAAATATGAGCACAGAAGCTTCAGTCTACATAATAAACCCAGGCCACTGCCTAAAGGTACCTGTGGCCATTACCTGAAGCAAAAATAGTGCTCAAACAAAAATATGATGGATGCCAGTTCTGAAAAGGAGTCCAGTATAAGAAGCTGCTCCAATAGAACAAATTCATGCTGGTGATGACATTTTAGTGACATCTAATCATCAGTGCCATAAAATATACAAGAAACAAAGGAAACTTCGTCCAGGCTTCCAGCTTTCCCACCAGCATAATACCACCAATAAACTTTACTATCGACCTGAACTGCCTCAGTGAAATGGCCAATAAAAATCTTTTAGAAGATTTTATCAATACAAAAACTTTTCAGATACTGTGCCATCAAAAACTTTCCATCATAACCAACTGTAAAAAATGACTCTATAAAAAACAACAGGAAAAGTAAACCCACAACCCAGCTCCAAAACCAGTTAAGCTAAATTTATGGGAAAAGTTTCTTTTCTTGAGGAATCCAAATGGAAAGAAAATTGTTATGGTAAAAAGTAATAACTGCCCCAGAACAGTTGTCCATTCTGAGTAGAAAACTTAAAACAACTGTCTGCAGTGGGTCTGGGATTTGTTTCTATGGAGTTTAACTTACCTTGTAAGGACCTAGTCTGTTGAATACGCCTGGGGTAAGCTGGAAAGGCAGATATTAAACTAGCAAACATAAAACATAAAAGATAAAACTAGAGGTTTCATCTGTAATGCTAAAACCAATCTGTCACACTAAAATGAATCTCAAGCTCCCTGCACTGTGGGTACAGATCTAATGCATGTCTTCCAGTATAAGAGGTAGTGTTTTTCCATTTTCCTGGGACATAAAGTACCAATTAGGTTTTAATGATCAATTAAGAACATTAGAGTTCTCATATGATGCTTTGAGGTTCTTCTTTGCAAAGCTAGAAGAGATGCAGTAGTGCCCAGCAATTAATGCCTCATAAACCTGAAACATTCTTCTAGAGTATTAGCCCTCATTTCAGAAACTAGTGAACATCAATAAGTGAGTCTGTATCAGAACAAACTCAAAACACATTAGAGGTGAAATCTGAAGTACAGTGTGAATCATGGAGTTTTTCTCCTTTGGTAACAAAACTGAAAAAACGAACCTGTCAAATATATATCTTGGATCATCATGAATTAAGAACAATGTTAACTTTGTCTTTTTCATTTGGTCAGTAATCTATTTTCTAAAAAAAATCATTTCAGATTAACTGGGAACTTCTTATTTAGCCCAAAATAAAATAATCTGTGTTCCTAAGAACTGAATATTATCAATTAAAAAAAAAAAAAAAAAAAAAATTAAAACAATTCACTCCAAAAATTAGAAGTATTGTTATAAAGTATGTCTGAACTCACAGGTTTAGTTTAGTTTAGTTTAGTTTTGTTTCTGTAAGTATGTCATGCTTCAGTATTTGTGGTGTTCAGAGATCCCTCCCCTCCCCAAATCCCATATCTGCTTTCTTTGGCCTAAATTGTTTGCTGAATTTGATCTCAGTGTTGAAGTTATTTAATTCTTTGTCTAACATTTCAAAATCTAAAACTCTAAAACTTTCGACCTCACGATGTTAATGAGTCCTAATTGTTGGTACCAAGAGGCCAAACTCTACTGATGCAAGACAAACTATGTTTGGCCAGCCCAGACAGATGACCACTCTCAAGCTGCTTATCATCTGCAGAGAGAAAGGGTGTTCCCTGCTTCAGATATGCTTCCTCCTCAAGTGCAACGAACTCTATTTTCGGTTGATAATTTTAGCTTTAATTCCTGTTTTTTCAAATTTGTACCATGATCACAAAGAACTGCTGAGTGACTGAATTGCTAGTTCCCTGTCACCTTCATGCAATGTGCTTTTGTTTTGGAAATAATTATTCTGGCACATCACAAGCACCTTGCTGGGCTCAATCTGCTTTTTTTCCAGGATCTTGAACATCATGTGTCTGAGATGTCTGGGTCTTTGATGCAACTGGAGGTGAAAGACACCAAGCCCAGCAGTTCCAGATCACTGCATCTGACTGCTAGTGCACCTTCCATTTAATAACTCTTTTGGTCTCTTCTCCCTCTGCTGAGCCATCACCCTGTCTAGCCACATCTACCACGAGTTACCTAAAGAAAAGATTTTTTTTTTCCTGCCAGCTTCTTCTTTGTGACTTTTTCTGGTTCACATTTTTAATTTAAGGGAGGAGGTTACAGTTCATTGCTACTGTAATTTAATAATCTTATGTAAGTAGTCTGATCTTACTACAATGCCCTTGGTTAATTTGTTAAAGCTGGGAATTTTTTCTTAAATATTTGTATGCTTCTTGTGCACCAGCAGAAATAACTGGAACAGTGTTGTGAAACCTTAGAAATTTCTGAGTGTAATGTTCCCAATCCAATCCTGTCCTTGGACTGAAATTTAAGCATGGGAAAGGTCAGTGCACTGTGCTGACTTGCTTTAAGGAAAAACTCTAGCTCTGCTGACTTTTTTTGTCACAAGTGATCTGAATAAGGTAAAACTACAAGTGTGAGAAAAAATTCCAGTCTATGAATTTTGAGGTGTAGAGAACTTTACAAGCAGTCATAAATTGCTTTATTTCTCAGTTGTCTGACTGATTTCATATTCTAACTATTTTTCTGTGCCAGATCCAAGTGAGAATATTTTAGTCCAGAACCAGTAAACTGTCAATATATTCCTGACTCCATCTATTCTAGGCATTGATGTAGCATAAATAGGAAAAATTTTACTCAGAATGTATCCAAATATTGTATTGATGTCTCCTCTCTGGAGATCTGAACTCCAATTTTTTATCAATGTTTCTCCTTGAGTTAGAATTGAAGGTGAATGACAAGGATAGAAAGAACCAATAATACATTAGTCATGTGAAGTGAGAAGGGTGCCATTGCTGCTTTTGGCTGAGATTTTAAAGGTAAGCAGTAGAGAACTAAGAATGAGTAAGACCTGGGAAAAGAATGAAGGCAGTTACTGGAATAAGGGTGGTAGTGGAGAACTGAAACTGTTTTAAGGTTAGTCTTGTAAAATCTTTGATTCCAGGATTTCTAGAATAAAATTTTTAAACTTTCAGAACAGAGGTGTGAGCAAGGTTTGTGTCAGTACAGGTATTTTAATACATAAAACAAATATTTTTTTCTGCCTTTGTCTCTCATTCCTCTTTGTAAGAAGTTAACAAATTAAAACATTCTATTTCAGTAAGTCGTTTGTCTTATATTTGATTAATAAAAGTTATGTCATACGCATTTCTGCTGAACTTGGATTCTTTAATAATAATGCATATAAATCCCCTGAACACTGGCTGATTTTTATCAAAGGCAGTGATATACAAGCCACTGTGACAACATCTGAAATGATGTCTCAAGTAGTAACATCCTTTTATACTCAGTATGACCTGGGGAAAAAGCTCTGATTCTCTGGCTTGAACTGTTGGAAATATTTCCTTACTTTTTGCTGACATTTTATGACAAGTGACTTTTATTAATGGGGTTTTATTTAGGGCTGGATGCTGTGGCTGTTTGTTGTTTGCTAGTATTTATTGTTGACTTTATGGAGCCATGTCTGCAGCAACTAAAATCTAGGCTGGTACACTAGTGGGTCAACTTCATGGGCAATCCCTCTACCTCATTCCATGTACATGTGCCATACAGAAAAAACAACCCACGTCTGTCAAGGATGTTACAAGAAGAAAATGACAGGAGCAGATGGTAAGCTTCTATGAAGCATACTTCAGTCTCCAAAGAACAGTTTTTCTCCCCCAGGATGGTAACACCATCATCTTCCTTTTGCAGCTAGGTGAACTGAACTTAATCTAAGACAGAGATTGAAGGAGCATGCTGATCTTCAGAGTTCCAGTCGCCTAAACCACTTTACTTTCCTTGAAGTGCTCAGAGACACTCCTTGCCATTACGAGTATGAATTGATTCCCCAGAAATGCACAGCACAGACTCGCTGAGCCATCCTAGGAGAGGGGTAGAGAAAATTCAAGGTCTGTTCCCCTGCTGCCTCTACAATGAAAGCTGTCTGCTGACAGAGGTCTGTTAGTTATACTGTACAACTGATAGTACAGCAAATATTATTTTCTTTTCCTTATAGAAACTGCCAGGCTTGCTAGCAAAGCCTTCTTCTAAGTAATATAATTCCTTAGATGTCTCTTTATGAAAAACTGTCTCTGTTTCCCAGTCATGCGCCCTGCTGCTGTATGACCCTGTGCCCAGTTCTGTTGAATAAAACATGACCTTAGAAGGTCTCCAGTCAGAACCACTGCTCAGAGCAGGCTCAGTTATGGGTCAGACCAGGTTGTTCAGAGCTCTATCTTGCGAGGGCTGGAAACCATCCAGAGGAGACAGTAAGACCTCCTGAGCCCTGTCCCCACTACCCTCATTGGGAAAAAACCTTCCTCGTATCTCCTGCCTCTCTGCCTCAGCTCAGCTTTCTCACCAGAGCTGTCCTCAGGCCCCACTGGCGTTGCTGTGCTTCAGACAGGGCTGTGCATTGCTCTTGCAGCAGTTGTGTGGGGATCCTTTTGGCCCCTTCCTACCTCTGGTCCTGGCCCATCTGCACAGGACACCAGAACTAGATGGAGTATTACAATCTTATTAGCAGCAATAGAACTCTTCAGAACCTGCTGGAGCTTACTAGAAGCAAAAGCCAGGAGAACTCATGCTATACTTCTATTTTTCTGCATATTTGAGTAGAGAAATATATGAATGAGAAGTGCTCCTTTTCCCCCATATTTGCCCTTCTAATTTACCTCTCTACTCCTTCAAACTATTCCTGGATCTCCCTTTCTGTCACAGCTTTCTGTACAAAATTCCCCATTTTCTCTAGTGTTTGATTTAACCTCCTGAGTATTGCTTTCTACTAGCTTTTTAGTGACAATAGTTTGTTTTCATAAAAACACGTATTAAAAATTTTCCCCAGAGTCTGCAGTATGATTTATTTTCTCATCTCTAAACTTGTCTTTCTTGATTCATGATGTTCGAATGCTACACAATTTCATTTGCAGTGCCATATCTGAATGCCTGAAGTCCTTTTCTAGTCAGAGAGCTGAAACATTTTCTTTATGTGTGAGACATAGTCTTGTATAGTCTGTATTTGAGTGTTAATGAGAAATCAGATGCTGTGAAATGATACAAAATGTTGAAAAGAGAATGGCACGCCTAATTAAGCCCCTAATTCCTTTTCCATTCCGGGGAATTTATCACCTACCTCTTCTACAGGCTTTGAATTCTTAGGGAAAAAGTTTGTTAAGTTACATCATAAAAGCTGGAGGAAGCCTGAGGAAAAAAGTTCAATACTTTTGTAAAGAGTCCTCAGAAAGACAAAACACATAAAAAGATGTATTCTCTGGGTCATGCACAATAACCTATGAAACATTGCCTATGCTTACTATTTGTTAAGGTCTATCTATTCAGACAAATGTAGTTCTTACGTTTTCTTGGCAGGACACTGTTTCTCAGGAGCTGAAATCACAGTAACTGGATAGTTTTCAATCTGCAACAGTAAATAGCTGTTCTTAGAAATAACAAGGTGGAGCAATTAAGAATTGCCCATGCGTAACAGTTTTCCCTGATTGAAAGAAAATTATCTGGTTTGTCATTCTTAAATAAGTTGACACACAATTAAATGCTACGTATGTCTCATTTTTTCCCAGGATTGTGATGATCTGCTGCCTTTATGTAATTTCCTGTGAGACATCATATCTAAAGGAAATTAGAAAGGGATGCTGAGTGACCTTGGAGTTCTTGTATTACAGGTGAATATGGAATTGTTCTGGTTCTTTGGGGCAGTAGAGGGAGAGACAAATTGTTCCTGAAGAAAACAGTAGAGAAATGAGCCAAATTTCTTCAGCCTCTTTATGTAGCAATGTAGAAGACAGTTTTATTCTTAGCTTTGCTAGATCATTCTCTGGATATGCCTCTGGAACTCTTCAATTGAACAGGCCCTAAAAGTAAGGAATTTGCTTCTCAAGATAAGTCTTTATGTTATTTCATTCTGTAAATGCGTACACTGCAAAAAACTATGATGCCATTTGTTTTACTTGCAAGATATAATTTGTAACTCCCATGTTGTAGACATGTTTGAAATAAAAACTCATGACATTTCTGGAGTGTTCTGGAATATAGCACAGTCTTTATTGTTGTTTTGGAAGCGAAGCTATAGCCAGCACCACAAAAGGAGACCAGTGCAATTTAAACAGTGGTGGTGTTCCTGGATTTTGATCGTGAAGTGAAACCCATCATGCCAGTAGGAGTCTGAAAGTGATGACTTCATTTAAAAGCATTATGTGGAAAAGTCTGCAAAACAAAAAGATCCATCACATCCAAGAGTGCTTGAGAAAATAACCTTATTTTAGTTTTCCAATTGTTCCTCCTACACTACCTGCAGCTGGCATCAGTCTGGGTATAGCAGTACTGTGTGTCAGAAGATACACAGCTATTCTTCATTGTGTAGCTAATTATACCTTTAATCAGAATAGCTACTTATCAGAGATCAAGCCTTCAATCCTGAGGACTTTTATCTTCTGAATGCTTCAAAAAGCTTTGAAAATGTTTTGATCCCTCCGTATGACACTTTGCTTTTCTCTTTTTCTTTGGTTTTTTTTTTTTTTTTTTTTTTTTTTTTATTTCTTATGAATTTTTTTTTCCTGCCTGTGTCCCCTCCCAACTCTTACATTACAGTCTCTTTTCTTTTCTAATTATGTTTTCACTCTCTTTCTTCTGTTCCATGGGGGTTTGTTGTTGGGGGAGATGCTTTTTAAAGCCTTTTTACAGCCTGTGTTGACCTTTTCTGCCTCTGCCTCATAATACTTGGCTGTGAATATTTCTGATGATGTTGATACTTCCATCTGTACTTCCTTATCTTCACCATGCTGTTTTTTGGATTAACTTCAGCTCCCTTCTGGTAATTATCTTAAGACACATTTACGTGGTGTAGAGGACAAATTAAATTCTTGCAACTTCTGAGCAGTTGCTTTGCTGTACTATATACATGTTTACTTCTGTAAAAGGAAGTGTTTATTGCAGTTGTATTAGTACAAATGGACATTTAACTGGTTCAATAAATTCTTTCTTTTCCTGCTCTGTGTTTTCACTATCCAGGCATACCATACACACTGCCAAAAAAAATTGGATTAGGTTCTGTAGCTTTTAGGGTGGACTTTGGAAATTAAGGGGTTCCTAGATGTGATTTGTTGGTGAAAAGCACACACATACTCCATAGCACCAGGGACCGATGACCGGGATATTGGGAAATGAAGTGGATCAGTGATGGTAGTTCCTGTTTTTAAAGATGATTCAGCTCAGATAGATATAGAACACAGCTGTGTAAAGCAGTTAAGAGTATGAAACCTTTTATGACCTATTTGTATAATTGTCATTACTCCCCATAGTCTTAAAAAACTTGTAAGTCCTTTTGTAATTCTGAATTACTGATTACAGTTTCATATGAATCAGTGAGCTGAGCCATTATATTGCCATTATATTAAATATTTTTAAATACAGTGTTAGTCGAAAAATGTCCCAATTTATTATTTATCTCATGTAGCTAAATCTCACTTTTATATTTCTACGACTGGTAGAAGTTTAGTGTGGCACTAAGACTGATATTTTTTATAAAATATTACACTAATTCCTAATGAATGTTCTAATGTCATCTCTTAAATTTGGAAAGGAAATCACATTTACCATATTTTTTTGACAATTTAAAACTGGTAAATTTCTACTCCAATGTGGCAAAAAGTTTAACATTTAATAACAGCTAATTTTGAGCATCAGGTATTTGATTAATCTCCATAGTCTTAGGAAATACATGTTTGTCTGGGAGTGAAAATGACCATGAAGGAAGTAAGTGTAGATTGATTTCTTGTGAACAAGGTTAGTAAGTTTGGATACTGGACTCCTGAGCTTGCATTGCCTGTCCAGATACTGCTCTGGGCATCTGGGCACAGTATCATCTGCTATTTCAGTAACAAATGAAACCTGAATTACCCCTTGATGAAAGGCAAGGACATTACACTTAGATATCTGCAGAGTGGAGAGTAATAAATAACGTTTCAAAACCTTAATGGGAACAATATTGTATTTCCTGAGATTATTAATTCCTTGTCTGGTGTGTGCATGCCTCCCAACCAGCCTCTTTTATTTATTCCATATTCATCAGTTTCAGTCTCTGTTGCACTGTTGCAGTCTGTACTTGCAGAATAAAAATGCTCTGTTTATTGAATTCCAGGAAAAGCATGGATTCTTTGTTGAGAAACAGAATACAACTCAGCCATATAATTTCTAAATTTAAAGCTTGTTTTTTTGACAGAGACCTGATGAATACGAACTTCACCTCATAGCTGCTAAATCAGCTGTATTCTTCCTTTGACTATCACAGTTCTGCAAAAGAATTTAATCTCTCCTAGTGTTCTTTAGCTTAAAAATAAGAAAGTTGTGGATGTCATGATTTACTCATTATATACTGCATTATTATAGATGGGACCATGGGCTTCCTAGGTTGTCAACAAGCATTCCAGTTAGTGCCAGTTCTAGCAATGATTTTTGTGTTATCAACACTTGTCCATGTATGAATATTGTATAAATAACGGTTGTTCAGTAGAAATGTCTTAGAGTCTGATGATGAGCTCCTGATTGTACAGCTCATGCCTTAACTTCAGTGAAACTGAGACCTGACAGAGCAATTAAACTTTCAGTTTGTCACATGAAGATATTTGTATTTATTAAAACTAAGCTCCAGCTTTGGAGATGAGAGGATATGAATGATATAAAAATGAATCAAGTACCAAATTTCTGGACCACTTTTCCAACCTTCTGGGTTGTATATTGGGACTGTAAATGGGATTTTTGGGTCATGTGGAATGTTGGTTATGGATCCTTGGGTATTTAAGCAAACGAAAAAGATGCAACTTAGCATCTGTTTTAAATAAAATTAAAGTTTCAGAGCAAAATTCAAACTCTATTAAATGTCTATAATCTTCAGCAGAAAGAGGTTTTTACACCTAACTTTTTTTTTTCTCCATGAATGTGTTCGTGATAATGGACTAAAGATTGCAAAACATTAGAACTCGTAGACATTCCAACAAAGGAAAAAGAGTTGCTGCTTCTCTCTTAGGGTAAGATTGGTCCACTAATTTTTACCTAGATTTAATGTATTTTGCCTCTTTGAGGTAACTTTATTGTCTTTCAATACCAACCACATTAAGATCTTCATTAACTGTTAGCAAATAATCAGAATTATATGAAATGTCATATAAACTCATAATTTTTGTTTTCCTGGCTCTTAATTATACCTAGAGAGATTATATCTAAAGAGAAGACATAAACTTTAGTCAAATGAAGAAGCTTTTCTTTCTTCTGCCTCACCCACTGAGCCATGGCTCGGGTGACAGTTTCACCTTACTCTTTTACCAATGCTGAGGCAGGTCAGCCGTTCAGAGAGAACCTCAGAATGTCAGCATCCAAATACCCACACTCCCACTGAAGGTGAGTGTGAAATGAGACGAGTTACAGCTGAGACCTGAAATACTCATAAGGCTAGAACTGTAAATTTCAAGATTAATTTGATCTGAGAAAAACTAACTTACCGACAACCTTCTGTTACAGAATTAAGAACAAGATTACAGTTAGACTTTTAATTTATTTTCACTTACCATAATATATCATAAATTGTTTTGGTTTGGTTTGGTTTTTTTCCCAGTGGTTAGCTTAGTGTGGTTTAGATATAGATATATATGAGTCATGAGTCTGGCATGACAGCTGTCAGGGTCATGTCATGGTCATTGTCATTCTCATGATAATACCAGTGTTGTCGAAGTGGAGAAGAGAGACATGAATCTAATTTAAAGAGCAGCAAAGTCTATAGGCAATTTTATGAGTAAATTATTTCTTAAGGCATATAATAATAAATAGAACTTTTATTTTGATATAGATGTTTTGTCATTGAGAATTAATAGAGATCAGCATGCCAAAGTAAAGTGTCTTGTTTTGGGTAAGCAAACAAGGAGGTGAAATGCTTTAAAAGTGTGATAGATTACAAGGTAAACATTGATTTTTCTAGTGGCAATTATATATATTTTTGTTGGTTATTAATAATGCTACTATGGATGATAGACACTTCCAGTCTGAGAGCACAACACCACTGTTGATGAAATGTAACTATGAATGCACTTGCATGTTCTGATAGTCATCAAACACTAATCCGATAACAAATTGTTTGGATTTTGGCCTTTAAAGAAATCACTTCACTCCTACTTTGGACAATGCCCATGTTTTTCTAAAAACCAATTTACTGATTCAAGGGCTGGTGTTTCCATTAATGTATGATTGTTGTTGTAACTGCAGTGAATTATGTTTTACGTGGTTGGATATGTATTAAAACATTAGAATTTAAACTGGATTGTGAGTCTAATAATAAAATAAATGTGTTCTTAGAAGAAACAACCCCAAAGAACCAAAAACTCAAATCCAAATGAATAAACTCAGCTGCTGGTATATCTTCTCTTTTCTCTCCCCATTTTCATTCTGTCAGCACTCCTTTCTCTATTCTCTGGAATGCTTCCAAAGTGATTTTTTACATATCCTTCAAAGCTGTCTTGTTACCTTCTAGTTTAATGTATAGCAATACAAAAAATCCTTGGTAAGCCATTTATGCACCTTTAGTTTTCAGTCACTCAATCTGTGTTCTGACAGGTTTGAATATTTCTTTCAAGCATTTCTCATTAAATCAAGTGTTAATAAAAAAAGAATTGATGTTTCTTACATTGATGTTTCTGTATAAATGGCGTTTAAGCTATTCTGGGTCAAATTCTACTACCACTGCAAATCTTACTCATGTCTTTCAAGCTCAGGACAAGCTGCACTTTCATCCTCTGCTTGATGTCTCCAAGTACGCCCTTGTCTTCCTGACTGGAGCCTTTTCATGTTTTTTTTTGGGTAGAGGTATGCAGTTTACTCAGCCTCACTTTGAGACTCTATGTACCAGCTCTGATTACCCATCATACTTAATTTGGCTTAGATACCTGTTTTGAAAGGGAAATCTATTTACAGACCTGTGACAGCCTTTCTAGACAAGTGTGGTGGTTGTGGAGTAACAGACCTATTCAGCACAAAGGAAATCAAAGAGATTGCTTCCAGCTTGTTGTTGGACCAAATCTTGCCCACCTCTTTCAGTCTCTGAAAAGCTCAAGGAGGTGAAACTCATGACCACTTATGCGCATGGATGAGCAAGGTGCTGATGGAAAAACTCAAATGGGAGAAAGAAATTTATAATATGTGGAAAAAAAGAGTAGCCATGCGGGAGGACTACAGGAACACTATCATTTTATGTAGGGATGCAACAAGGAAGGCTAAGGCCTTCTTAGGATTAAACCTGGACATAAGATGATGTAAGAGACAACAAGAAGGGTTTCTTCAAGTGCATCAGTAGCAAAAGAAAGACTAGGGAAAATTTGGTAGGCCTACTGCTGAATGAGATAGATGCCCTGGTGACAGAGGATACAGTAAAGGTGGAATTACTGAATGCCCTCTGCTTCAGTCTTTACTGTTAAGACCAGCCTTCAGGAATCCCAGTCTCTGGAGCTAAGATAGAAACTCTGGAAGAAAGAAGACTTTCCACTGGTAGAAGATAATTGCGTTAGGGAACATTTAGGCAAGCTGGACAACTGCAAGTGCTTGGGCCCTGACAAGATCCACCCACAAGTGCTGAGGAAGCTGGCTGATGTTTCTATGCCACTGTCCACCATTTTTGAAAGATCATGGAGAATAGGAGAGATGTCTGAGGACTGGAGGAAAGCCAATGTCACTCCAGTCTTCAAAAAGAGCCAGCAGGAGGACCCAGGATATTACAGGCCAGTCAGCTTCACCTCCGTCCCTGGAAGGGTGATGGAACAACTTCTGGAGATCATCTCCAAGCTTGTAGAGGAAAGAAAGTTATTAGGAATAGTCAGAGTGGATTCAGCAAGGGGAAACCATGCTTAGCTAATGTGATATCCTTTTATGATGTTGTGATTAGCTGGGTAGATGATGGGAGAGCAGTGGATGGAACCCTAGGGTGCATTAAGAAGAGTGTGACCACCAAGTTGAGGAAGGTTTTCCTCCCCCTCTACACTGCCCTAGAGAGCCCACATCAAGAGTACTGTGACCAGTTCTGGACTCCCCAGTTCTCCCAGAGAGACAGGGAACTATTGGAGAGGGTCCAACATTGGTCTATGAAGATGATCAAGGGAGTGGAACATCTCTCTTAGGAAGAAAGACTGAGAGATCTAGGGTAGTTTAGCCTGGAGAAGACTGAGATCTTATCAATGATTGTAAATATCTGAAGGGTGTGAGTCAAGAGGATGGGTCCGGTCTCTTTTTAGTGGTGCCCAGTGATAAGACGACGGGCAATGCGCACAAACTGGAACACAGGAAATTCCACCTAAACATAAGGAAAAACTTCTTCACTGTGAGGGTGACAGAGCACTGCAACAGGCTGTCTAGGGAGGTTTGGAGTCTCCTTCTCTAGAGTCTTTCAAAACCTTCCTGAACTTGTTCCTCTGCAACCTGCCCTATGTGAACCTGCAGAGGGGTTGGACTGGATGATCTCCCGAGCTCCCTTCCTAACCCTACCATTCTGCGATTCTGTGATTCTCAGATCTGGCACTTTTATCTGCTGTTCTGAGAACACATATCTAAACACCTTTTTATTCCCTGTCTCTCTCACTCCGCTGGTGGTTTTTTTTTTTTTTTTTTTTTTTCCTTCCCCACTTCTCTTACCTTAAAAGACAGACCAGTGGATACAGGTCAATGGATATGACATAGGTGAGTGTGCACTGCATGCACAGAAACCTTTGCCCTTTCCAGACAATGGGGAGGCATCTCCAGTGCAAGCCCTTTTCCTGTCATACAGGTCCTCTCAGGACACTGTGTATAAACTGTGTTTAACTCGTGTCCTGGGAGTCATTTTGGTTAATTCTCAAGCCTGTATTACCCAGAAAAGGAGGGGTCAAATTCCTTGAATGTGCAAATGGCTCATTGACTCTCTTATGTCCCAAAACAGGAGGGACAAGGTCATCACAGAAACTACTGTTTTTTAAAAGGAGGGATGAAAAGATGAAGTTGAAAACTAGTTCTGTTGGTGCCGCTATGTTGCGGGTGTGTAAGTCATGAGTTAGATCAGATAAGCAAATCTCACTGTATTGGTGGATAAATCGGTACTCTGGAAAAACAAACAAAAACACACCGTATTCAGCACTATTTCATTTTACACTGAATTTCTAAATAGTATTTCCAATCTCTTCAAGCTTTTTGAGTTCTGCCAGGGAAAGGGTTTGACATCCAAGGTGGGTAATAGTTTAATTATTAATAATGTGTAATAATAATATTATGCATAATATTAATATTTAATAATTTATTGACCTGTAATATCAAATTAAGTGAGCATTGAAACTTATTAAATCATTAGCAGGTGTGTTCTCAGGTAGTGTGAGATAAATATATCTATAGGCACATGCTCACAATTTTCCTTTCAGATGACCATCCTTTTCTAACACTGGACTGACTCCATCAAGGCCTTGCTAGTATCTAGATATGGCTGAGCATGGAAAACTAAACACAAGGACTACAGGAATTTCAAAACATATATCAAAAATCTTATAAGGAAGGATATGATACTTTGATTTTTTTTTTGTGACAGCTGTGAAACATGTGGATGTTGAATTTCTAGATGAGTTGTAAGTGACCAACACAAGGAAGTAATTCACCCCAAACCTAGCAACCTTTTTGTAGGCTCAGCAAGTGAATGATCTACCACTAGTATAGTACAGAGCCTCAACTACTCATCAGCCTAAAGGGTGTTTTTCTCACTAAAAAATGGCAAGCTTTCATGGGTGGCATATTGAAGAATGTCCATCCAAAAGATGAAATTAAGTCAAGCAGGCAAAAATATTTGAGTGGTTTTCATTCTACTTACACGCATATGTTTCCTAATTTCTGGTCTAAGACATCTGCTCCTGGGGCTTTCCTCATCATTTTTCAGAAGATTTCAGATATTTCTGGCTTTTTCTTTTGTTGAGGGAAAAAGGTTATAACAGCATAGCCGTTTAGAAAATGTTTCTTTTATTTTTGATAAAGCAAACATATCATATTCTGCAAAGATTAGGTTGATCTTTGAAATGAGAATTCAGTGTTCTATCAAAAATCACAAACAAATACGCATGATCACATGTATGGTTATTAAAAAAAAAATAAAAAAACACCCAAAAAACCCTGTATTAGAGATCCCAGGTGATATTTGAGGGCTAAGATTCAAGATTTCCAGCAGTGGAAAATTCTATTTAGTGTAACGTGTAACTGACATGCCATTGTATTATGGTGAATCAGACAATACAGCAAGTTGCAAAGGTGGACTCCAGCAACTTCCAGCAGGAGGAATTCCATGACAATAGTTTAGACCAGTTGTGGATTGGCTTCATAGGTTTAATGTATCGGTTCTTATTTCTTATGTTCTTATCTGAAGGTTCATTGTACTAAGTGCCAGCACAAATGACACTGTGCAGACATATACTAAGCGAGATATTAGAATAGAATAGAATCCTTTAGTTTGGAAGGGACC
>NW_008606264.1:7319-8999 GCF_000691845.1 Merops nubicus | reverse complement strand
CCCTCTCCGGGGCGCCGCCGTCCCAGCCCAGGCCGCCGGTCACCGTCATGCCGTGCAGCTCCAGGGAGCTCCTGGACAAAACCTTCTTCAGCTCCAAACGCTCGTCGGTCGTGGAGCTGTAATTAAGTTCTGAGAGTTAATGACCCGCTCGCGGCACGGCCCCGATGTCGCCATTGACCCGAGGGCTCCCCCAGACCCAGGGCGAGGCCGCGACGGCGTCGCACTGACCAGGGGTGTTCATGGGGTCCTCACGGACATCAGAGACCCCCCACAGCTCACACCAGCTCTGAGAGCTAGGTCCCCATCCCCCTGTCACCAACTCCTGCCTCGGGCCAGAAGTCGTCTTCTCCTCGCTCCACCCCACTCTCTGCTTCTCCTTCTCTCTCCCCTCCTAGATCTGGGGGATCCTTGGACACCTTCTCGCTTCCTCCTCACCCAGCTCCACAGGGACGTTGGCTCTTAGCAATGACACTTGTCACTCGCAGGCCAAAGACCAGGCCAATGAGCTCTTCAGAATTGCACAAAACCAGACTTGTGTCAACACGGACCATGCCAAAGGTCTCTGGGACCAAAGGACGGCGTGTCTCCGTTATGACACGGGGCCCTGGGTGATCCCTCTCCACGGCAGGAGTGGGATGTCTTCCTTCCCTGGGAGGAGACCCTAAGTCACAGTGGATCAATCTGGTTCCTCCCCATCCTCTTCCAAGCCCTCTGCACAGACCCCAAAGCTGAGAAGATCCCTTCAAACAACTGGAGAAGCTAAAAACCTCCGTGGCGTGAGATCTACAGTGGGATTGGGTGGCCCCGTGGGCACCACCACAGCTCTGATGTTCCCAATCCCTCAAGGCATTTCGGAGAACATCTGGGATGGGACCAGGAGACAGGACCTACAAGAGACTCAAGCCCTTCTGCTGGGGTGGCGGGAGGCTCGGTGAGGAAGCAGAGAACCTCAAGGATGGCTCCGAGGGGAGCTGGGATGGCCTCAAGGGGAACTGGGATGCCTCAAAGATGGCCCTGTGGGGAACCAGGATGGCTCTGAAGGTAGCTGGGATGGCCCCAAGGGGACCTGGGATCCTCTAAGCAGAACCAAAATGCCTCAAGGGGAACTGGGATGCTCTGGGGAGAGCTGCGATGCCTCAAGTGGAGCCGAGATGTCTCCAAGGGGAACGGGGACGGCCCCGGGGGGTGGTTTAGGGTGGGCAGAAGCAGGGTGGCCTGGTGGGAAGCAGGACAAACGAGACCAACGAGAGCAGCCAGCGTTGCTCTGCAGGGAGGGGACTGTGGTGGCTGGCTCTGAAGGGACCCGTTGACATCCTCAGTGGTGGGACAACCCTCTTGGGGGACAGCCAGGGAGCATGTGGGACAACCCTCTTAGAGGACAGCCAGGGAGCACCTCGGGGCTGGAGCACCCCTAGCAAGGGGAGATGGGTCCTGGGTGCTCCCCACTTCACACCATCCCTTGGGGACTTACCCGAGCTGGGTCCTGTGGGCGGGGATGGCACCAGACAGGGCAGGATCAGGCTCATCTGCAACAGAGAGGAAAGCTCCAAGGTCAGTGCCCAGGAGAGGTTCCTCCAATGCAAATCCCAAGAAAAACGAGACTCTGGGGGGTGTGGGTGGTCACAAAAAGCTCCCCCAGGAGATGAACCCCTCGCTCCTGCTGCCCGGCCTCCCTCACGC
>NW_008606264.1:6953-7238 GCF_000691845.1 Merops nubicus | reverse complement strand
ACAGGAGGAGCTCCGGACTCCCCACACGGAGCCGTGGCCAGCAGGTTGCCCAGGAGGTTGCCCAGGTTGCCCAGGAGGAGGTTGGCTCCCCAGCACACGCGGCTTCTCCAGCATCAGCCGGGGCCGGGAGGAGCCGGGGTTCACTCCAGCCAAGGCTGATCCCCACAAAGGCTCCTGGGCTAAGTCACCCCCAAGCCTGCTCACGAGAATCCCAGAACCCCAGCAGGGTGGGGTGAGAAGGGACCTCTGGAGATCATCTCCTCCAGCAGCTCACCCCCAGCAGGG
>NW_008606264.1:5039-6570 GCF_000691845.1 Merops nubicus | reverse complement strand
GGTGGCTCCCTGGGGCAGAGCAGAGGGGCAGGACCTCCCTCAACCTGCTGGCCACGCTCTTCTCCATGCACCCCAGGACACCATGGACCTTCTTGGCCACGTTGGTGGCTCCTGGGCATCTTCTTGTCCCCCAGCACTCCCAGGTCCTCCTTCGCAGAGAAGATACAAGGCAGGATTTTGGGCAGCAGCCACCAGCAGTAAAACGCCTCCTGAAGGTGTGCAGGTTCTGCTGAGCTGCATCACACCCAGCCACGTCCTTCCTCAGCAGAGGAAAACCTTCAGTTGGTCTGGTGAAGACGTCTGGATGGAACCTACCTGGCCCAGAGGCTCCACCAGCCAGGGCTGAACCCAAGGCAGGACTGGGGGGGGCTCTCACTCCTCACACCAGACGCCCCCACCCTGGTCCAGCCACACGCCGCCTGTCCCAGCTCTGTGTGAAGCAGGGACCTGCTCGTCCAGGTGAGGCTCAGAGCGTGGGGAAGCCGAGGTGGAGCTGGGTGATCCACCTCCCTTCCTGCTGCAAACCAGCCCCGGGCAAGCGAGCGAGCTGCTGGGACAAGGAATTGTCCCACACCCCTGCTCCCATCCTCATCCTCACCTTGAGTCATGGGATGCCAGCAGCCCAGGAGTTGCCTGGAGCTCACCAGTGGGGTGGAAATGACCAGGAGGCCACAGGCAGGAGGTGTCCCTGGCTGGCTGGAGGGTGTGGTGCTGGCCCCGGCCACGCCTGGGGCTCAGGGAGCAGGCAAGGAACAGCTCAGGCTCCACCACACACCATCCAAGCACCCAGAGAGCCTTCAACGTTGAAGGCAACAACGGGAGAGGGCAGGAGGAAGCTGGGAAGGGGACAGAGAGTGCTTAGGAAGGACACGGCCAAGGAGCTGGGGTTTGGTCTGAGGTCCTGAGAGACTCTACAGCCCAACCTGAGCTTCGTCCCCCCCGGGATGGACGCAGCCACTCGGGGTTTGCATTTATTCCACAGACTCCTGGTTACCTGCTGTAAAACCAGGAGGAAGGGGGTGGGGAGGCCACCAGGCTGGTTATGGAGATGGGGGAACAGGGCAGCACCTGCCCCAGAAGAAGGGGAGGGAGGTGAGAAGCCAGGACTGGCTTCACCCAGGGAACCCCGAGTCACCTGCCAGACAGGATGGGGAAAAAAGCCCCAAAACCCTCAAGGGGTTGGTTGGAAACCCTCCCGCAGGCCGGGGAGCCGTGGAAGGCCCGTGGCAGGAGCTTCCAGGGGCTCTTTTGTTCTCTGGAGCTCCAGCTCCAGCTCCTATTTTTAGAAACTGTCTCCTTTAGAGGACTGGCTTCACCCAGGGAACCCCGAGTCACCTGCCAGACAGGATGGGGAAAAAAGCCCCAAAACCCTCAAGGGGTTGGTTGGAAACCCTCCCGCAGGCCGGGGAGCCGTGGAAGGCCCGTGGCAGGAGCTTCCAGGGGCTCTTTTGTTCTCTGGAGCTCCAGCTCCAGCTCCTATTTTTAGAAACTGTCTCCTTTAGAGGAAAACAGGCAGTGATTTATCTTCCTG
>NW_008606264.1:1015-4850 GCF_000691845.1 Merops nubicus | reverse complement strand
CTCCTCCAGCCTGGCTGCAGCCTCCCCCGGGGGTGAATCCACCCCACAGCCCCTGGGCTCTCCTCCCACAGGCCAAACACCCTCACGCCGGGGCCGTGGGTCTCTCTGGTTTTCATCATCATCATCATCATCGAATCATGGAATTGTTGGGGTTAGAAAAGACCTTTAAACTCTGCAAGTCCAACTGTCCCCCAGCACGGCCAGATCTCCACCAACCCCTGTCCCTCACCCCACAGCTCCACGGCTTGGGAACCCCTCCAGGGGTGGGGGCTCCAGCACCTCCCTGGGCAGCCTGGGCCAACACCTCACCACTCTGCCAGGAAAGAAATTCTAATATCCAACCAAAACTTCCTCTGGTGGTTCCTCTCCTCCCATGGCTTGGGGACAAGAGATCTCCCCTCTCCCAGCTGGCTCCAAGCTCCTGGCAGGGAGTTGGCAGAGCCAGAAGGTCTCCCCTGAGCCTCCTTTGGACCCCCCAGGTCCCTCAGCTGCTCCCCACAAGATTTGTGCTCTAGACCCTCTTCCTCCCTCCCAAGAGTTAAAGCAACCAGGACCTCAGGACACTCAACAATGGAGCCACCACGTGAACCTGTTGCCGAAACACTCCCAAAAAGCCTGAGTGGGACAAAGCAGTGACCCCCAGGACCAGGAGCAGCCCCAGGGCCAGGAGCAGCCCCAGGACCAGGAGCAGCCCCAGGGGCAGCAGAGTCGGCTCCAGACAAACGTGGCGACGAGGGAACAGGTTCCACAGGTCAACAATGGAGAAATACCAACACCTCCAGAAGAACCCTGCTCCTTGAGACCACCACAGGGGGCAGGAGCCTAATGGCATCCTCAAGAGTCACATATCAGGGTGTGAAAATTTTGCCTAAACCTTCACCACCAACCTAAAAACCCAGCAGGCTGCACCTTGAGGGGCTCGCCCAGGTCACCGCTCTTTGTACAGGAGATGTTTCCTACACCAAGGGCCTTATTTTGTCCAGGGGCCACTCAACGTGTGTCCTTAGCCCCTGGACACAGCTCATGGGAGCTGGGATCACTGGCAAGGTTGCCCCAGCTCATCAGGAGGTCGTGGAGATGTTGGTAGAGCCAACGGCCAACGAAATGAGCTCAGGGAAGGTCCTCAGCCACCGGGGACTGGAGGATGTGATGGATGAAGACAGGCTGGGGGAGCTGGGCTCGTTCTGCTTCAAGATGTCAGTGTGAAGGTGCTGTCTACAGCCAGCTCTTGGAGGGTGTGGAGAAGCAGCCAAACTCCTCCTGGACATGCACAACGAGAGGACGAGGAAGTCGCAACACGGGAAGCTCTGAAGGAGAGCAGAGGATCCCTGGAGAGGCCCAAAACTCAACTTCATGGGGCCTGAGCAACCTAACTTCAGAGCTGGCTGTGCTCTAAGCACAGGGATGAGATGAAGACCTCTGGAGAGTCCTTCCAGCCTCAATTATTCTGTGATTTTAGGATTAAAAGCCCAAAGAAGTCCAAGAGTCTAAAGCCAAGAAGTCTTTTGGATGGTGGTTTCCACCAAGACCCCAGACCACCTCCAAACAGGGAGAGGATCTGGCCCCTGAAGAGTTCAGCCAAAAAACTACATTCTCCTGGAATTTTTCTACCTAGGTCCCAAGTGGTGTCTGGTGGCTGTTTAAAAGAGCACAAAGGAGTGAAGATGGAAAGAGAACTCTAAGACACCCCAAGCTTCAAACTGTGCAAGGCTCCAGCTCCTGAACACCGCAGGTTTCCCTGCCACACAACCCCCAGGACAGGAGGGGGGATGCCCACCTGACCTCCACGTGCTTTCTCCACCTCGTATCTCAGCGATGAAGGATGAGGAAGACTCAGCTTCAACTCAAGCTCTCCAGCAGCTCCCAGAGCAGCCAGGTTCCCACTGAAGGACTGGCACTTCTGAAGGACATGGGTCTGAGGATGGGGTGAACTGCTCTCCAGCCAAGGGAGGAGAAAAGAGGCACCTCCAGAAGGTGATGACTCGGTTGGGACCAGAACTGGACCCATCCAAACTCAAAAATCCAGCAAGTTGGCCAAGAATTTGCAATATCACTTCTCACAGCAACCTGAGGGCTTCCAAGAACCTCTAAAACCAACCGAATCCCTCCAAGAAGCCTCCAGGGAGCCCAGACACGTTCTCCCAGGCTTTGTGTTTTTCCCCAGCTACCTAAACCCTCCAAAAAAAGAGGCAGAAGGAGCTATTGTAGCTCCTCCACCGTGGGACCCTGCCATGGGAGCAAGGCTGTGAGGCAAGGGGTGAGTTATTGCCTCATCTCCTGAGGAACACGAGATGTGGCCAGGGCTGACTTGGCTCTGGAATTAAAGAGTGGCTCCTGCTCCCAGCTCCTGCTCCCATCTGGGGTGTTCCACTCGAGAGCAAAAGGCACGGGCAGAACTGGGCACTGGCACCAGCAGCTGATGCAGCTTCTGGATGTTGTAAATGACCTGGAAAAAAACGGTCACTTTGGCTCCACGTGTGGCCTTTCCTGCTCCAAAACCCACAAGAGCAACTGGCAGGGCCAAAAAAAAACCTCCCCAGCAGATGGGCCCGTGCCAGGCGGTGCCGGAGCCGCGCGGTGCCCAGGCTGGGTGGGCACCAAGGTGCCACCTGCCAACCCAGCCCTGGGGTTTCTGCTGTGTCAGGTGGCACAGGCCTGGGGCTGGTACCACAGCAAGGAGGAACCCAGGCTGGACACGGGCAGGACTCCAAGATGGCCAAGAAATGAGGGGGGGGGTTCCAGCCCACAGCACCACCAAAAAGTTCCACCCCAAAAGCTCGGTGGAGACACAGGGAAGCAGGAGCTTCACCTCCCACCTCCAAACCCATCCCACGGCCCCAGCTGGTGCCAGTCCCACCTCTCTGAGGGCAGGCCCAGGCTGGCAGAGCCACGGCGGGTCCAGCCCACGCTGGGCTGGTGTTTGCAGAGCAGAGAGTGGCCTTGGGCAGCAGAGGCTCCACCAGCGCTGGAGCTCAGCGGCCCCGGCCGGCAGCGGAGCCAAACCACAGAGCTCCTACCCACGGGGGTGCTCCCGGCAGCTCCTGCCCCTCCACCCCCTCCACACAGGGCCCACGCGAGGGCAGAGCTTGACGTGGGCACCACGAGATGCTCCTGGCACAGGGGAGAGCTCCTGAGGCCTCGCAGATGGACTCGGAGACGTTTCCTCCCCCTGCAGCCCAGGGTGGAGCTTGGGGACACTCCAGGGCCCACGGGCAGGTGACCTTGAGGCCAAGGGCTCTTCAGAGCTGGCAGCACATCGTGTCTGGGCTGCCTCGGGCTCGGCCGGGGGGCACCGAGGGCCCCGTGTGGGTCCCTTGGCCCCCTCGGGGGGGATTTGGGGGCTGGGAACGCCCAGGGCTGGGCAAGCAGCAGCCAGGGGCTGGGACTGCTGGCCCTGGACTTGGCATGGGGGGGAAAAGCCACCTCAGAGCGAGGGCAGCTGGGGACAGGCGCTGGACTCGGGGGGCTGGAGGAGTCGCTGCAGGGGGACAGCTGAGGGAAGGAGCACGACCAGCCCCTGAGAGGAGAAAGAGCCACGGGAGGGAGAGGAGCATCCTCAGGAGAGGCAGCTCGGTCCGTCCAGCACCACGCAGCCCCTCGTCCCACGCTCTGTCTCTGAGACTTTCCTGGGGGTCTAATGTAAGGAACTGCTGGGAAAGGTGGGATTGGGTTCAAAACTGAGGAGAGCAGAGAACCCCAACGAGGAGAGCAGAGAACTCCAAGGAAGGGACAGGGGGGGTCAGAGAACTCATCTCTCTACTGAGGAGTCTGGCACGAGACATCCAAAAGGCATTTGGGAGGCTGGAATCCTCCAAATGGATCCAAGGAATCCCAG
>NW_008606264.1:0-721 GCF_000691845.1 Merops nubicus | reverse complement strand
GGCTTCTCTGCTCCAGCTCGGCAGCCCCAGGGCTCTCAGCCTGTCCTGGCACAGAGATGCTCCAGCCCCTCAGCATTCCCACCCTTTGGTCTCCTCCTTGGGTTTGTTTTGTACCTGGGCACAGAAAGGCCCCTTGACAAACTGTGGCACCTCCATGCTCAGAGATCTTTCAAGCTGGACAACCTACTCTCACTCTGGCACTAACCCTCCAAACCAAATCCTCTTTTCCACTGCAGAAGACACGGAGGCTCAACAAGCAGCACCCCAAATGCTTTTTCCCCAGCTTCATAAAAGCTTCTGGCTGATGTTAACCCAGACACGACCAACCAAAGAGCAAACCAAAGAATTAGATCCTGTTTCCACCCCTGCAGCGATCGCCCCACGAGCAGAGGAGCATCCCCCAAAAGGGCAGTGTTAGCTGGGGCACAGATGGGCTCTCCTCACTGCCCACCTGAGAGGCCAGGCAGGACACCCTGCTCCCACCCAAGAGCTCTGGGCAAGAGAAACGGCCCGGCCGGGAGCCCAGGGCACCTCCAGGCACCCCCAAACCCAGCGACACCCCAGGAGCAGCAGCACAGATGGGCTCTCCTCACTGCCCACCTGAGAGGCCAGGCAGGACACCCTGCTCCCACCCAAGAGCTCTGGGCAAGAGAAACGGCCCGGCCGGGAGCCCAGGGCACCTCCAGGCACCCCCAAACCCAGCGACACCCCAGGAGCAGCA
>NW_008606263.1:2133-10087 GCF_000691845.1 Merops nubicus | reverse complement strand
CCCCCCTCACCGCTCCCCACCCGCCTCACCGCTCCCCGCCCGCCCTCGGGCCTCCGCGGGTCGCGCTCCCCAGAGGGCCGCGGGTTCGTTGAGTGTTTCGGCCACAAGCAAGAGCTGCTCCAGAAGCTTGGCCGGGCAATTAACTTCTCCAATTAGCAAAATAACAATTAACGAGTTACCGCGGCCTTGTGAAGCGCGATCTGGTGGTGGGAAGAAGGAGCTAAAAGGACTCGCTTTTATCAATAAACTGTGAAAAGCCTACAGCTAGGCCTTGGGAAAAGAGCCCCAGAAGACTGATTAAAAGGGACATTTTATAAAAAAAAATTATCAAAAAAAAGGGACGTGTCGTGCCCAAAAGGTGCTGAAAACTGGAGAATCGCCCAAAGAATTTTGAAATGGGTGAAATTCTGCAGTAACTGGGAAATGTGGCAAGAGATCACCACCATGGACTCAGGGACCACCTCCTCAGAGGAGCAAGGGACAGACCCATCCTATAGGTGAATAACAATGCAGAGGTATTAGCTGAATAAGTAAAACTTGGTGTGTAAATAACTGGTGATACAGAACGCTGGTGTGTTGGCTGTGTGGAATTAACACCTAGAACCTATCTGTGCACAAACGTGGACAAATAAAATGCCTCTGCTCTGTGTGGGTATTGGTGTACTGCTCACTGGGTAAACGACCCCATGTTTGGAAAAACTAAATATATGAATTAACAAAGTTTAGCTTGTGTGCTACAAATATGAATCTGGCCTTATATAACTGAAGAAAGAAAGTGTAAATGAGTTTTTTCCCCTTCATTTAGAGTGGAACAGAGTTATGCAAACGAGCTTGATGTGCCCATTATCCTGGATGTTTTTAAACCACACAGCTCTTCATAGACCGTGTGCTGCTTTTGATTTTTAAAGAAAGAAGACTGACCCATCCCTCCCTGTGCTCACCTTTCCTCTGGTGTCCACATCCACAGGGCATCCTGGCTCATCTCCTCCAGCATCTCAGTCTGCAGCTCAAACTTCTGTGCCAGCTTCTGCAAGCTTGAATCTAGGTCTGTGAACTGAGCCTCCAAGGTTTGCAGCTTGGTTTCCACTCTGAGGGATGGAAAACAAAGGCATTTGGTAAGGTCTTGGGCTCCAGCTGGGGTGGTGGGTTATGTGTTGCACTGTGAACAGCTCCAGACCCCATTCTGAGGCTTCTCCCAAGCTGTGTGAGAACATACACCACTAGAAATTAAAGTTTTTTTTGAAATGGCCCAGGTCTTTTTGGCCCTTCCGTGGTGTTAATGCCTTATCACTTGTAAATACAGGTGGAAGATTTGTATCTAGATACATCTGTAGGTCTGGACCATTTGCATTTACATTAGTGGTGCAGTTTTCTTTAAAACATTCTGAGGTGATTGTTGCTTTTACTTGTAGTGTTGTGTTCTGTTGAACTGTTCTCATTTCACATGGCACAAAACTTCTCATTTCTTCCCAGATGAAGAATGATGTAAATAATAAGCCACCTGCAGTGTCTCTCCCCCCATCAGCTCATCCTGCTCTGTTTCTCCCTTTTATAGGACTGTCCTTATCCACTGTGTGATAAGAAGACCTTAGTGAAACAGCAATAAGGAAACTGCTTCATACCTGGTATTTATTAGCTGCCTTTTTTCATTACTTAATATCTGTTGCGTTTTTCCTTATCTGAAAAAAAAAAAAAACCCAACCCCCCCCCCAAAAAAAATCCCCAAACAAAAAACGTTCCTCTTTGTGCTCTCTTAAATTATAATCCTAAAGATGAGTTTTTGAGTTTGAGCCCCTCCAGCTTAAGAAAACTGCCTGGTTTAAAAGAACTTACTGCTTAGGGACAAACTAGGAGGGAATGCAAGTATTTATAGCTTGTTCTTGTTTGCTGCTCTCTACTCAAGAAGCAGGGTGTGCTAGCTAGGCTTCTGTTTTTCTGAGAGTGGCTTTCATAAAGACTCTACCTGCCTCCCTCTTGTCCTGCTTTGGGGACCCATTTAAAGGTATTTATGTGTGCATGCTTACCAAGAGGATTTTAGAACTAAACCAGAACTTTTAATTGGCAAATTGAACCTGTGTGGTGCAGAAATGCAGATAGTTGAGAAGAATTGGAAGAGTCCTAACAGGAGACAGTCTGTCAGCACAAAGAGCAAGTGGCTAAACCTGAGGTGAGGTGAGGCAGTGTTTGCTCTAAATTTAAGATCCTCTTCCTATCTATAGCTGCACAAGCAGAGGACGACAATCGAACAGGGGAATACAACGTGATAGCACAGAAACTCCACCAGTTTAAGAAGGATTTTAAGAAGAAGGAAGTGCAAGCGCTCTTTGAGACGGTGGGAACTGTCAGAAAATTGGTATATTCGTCAAGGTTTGTTGGCTGGATAACAAGTGCTGGCCTGGGGGAGACGCTTGCCTGTGAATTGCTCCCTGATTAGCAGCTTTTTATCACGGTAAATAAGCTTCCTAATGGCCCATTCCTGCAAGCTTTCTCCTCTGCAAACAGTGAAGTTATCCAACATCTCATCTACAACACTACTGTTGCTTTTTTTCAGCAGCCTTTAGCCCAGTGCTGTAGTATTTGAGAAGTTTTATCTTTCTAGCACTTTCTTGGTGAGGGGTGAGGTCAGAACCGTGGCTTCTATACGTTCGGTTGTGGCTTCCCTGGCGATATGAATGAGCCTGTGGCTCTCTCTGCGGGAATGGGGGTACAACTGCTAGAGGGGAAAGGGAAGATTCGAGCTGAGACGGTCCAGCCCAGAGCGCCATGGGACCCGGGACTGACCGCTCCGGCAGCCGCCATCTTGGCCGCGGACTACATTCCCCAGAAGGCTGCTGCTCCGGAACTTCCGGTGCCGCCATTTTGTCACCCGAGACTACAATTCCCATCACCCTATGAGACCGCCTGTGGACGCCATCTTGTGGTCGCACGAGTAACGCGAACCTTTAAATTTCAATCTCCGACCGGTGTTAACCCTTAATAAGCCACAAAATTCGTCCGTTGAACATTGGCCTCGGCAGCAATTCCTGAGCGTGGTAAAGGGCAATTTCTCTCAGCGGCCAGGTCTCTAGTGGCTTCATGTTGTGTGAATTGGAGCCATCAAAGCTTTTGGTGAATATTTTGACCAGAGGAGCAGGTTCTTCCTCAATCTGTCAGCCTGTAATCCCTAATTTCATAACCAGAAGTACTGCATGCATTCAGCTGTGATATTCTTTATAGACAGTGATCATTTTCACTACAGGTAAATCAGAGTTATAGGTACAATACCTAAACTGACTTAAAATTTTTGCTTGTTACCATTTGCACGCTACCTTTAAAAGAATATATGAAAAACCACACATGAAAATCCAGTAAGAGGGAACACTGCCTCACTGGTCTCTAACTGTGAGAATTTCAGACCCTTTTTCAGGTTTTTCCTGAAGAGTGGTCCTCATGGCTTCTGTTTGATCCTGTGCCACTGCAGCTGAACACGGGGACTGGTGCCAGCAGGGGCATCTTAGGCCAGATTATTTTACACCAAGCCAGTGAACCTGTCAGTCAAGCATTCCTCTTCTTCATACAGGCTTTGAAAATGGAGGGTGAATCAGCGTCACCTATGTCCCAATTCCTTTGTGACAGTCGTTTTCTTTCTTTAAAGCAAGGTCTGTTTTCAGTTGGTTTGTTTGTTTGGTTGTTTTTTTTGTTCACAATAATCACTTCCTATCTTTGAACCCTCCGGACTCTGAGCCATTTTCCCAAACTCAGAAATTCATCCCAAATCTCCCATTTACGACGGCAGTGGAGTGTGAATCCAAATTTTCTATTACTCATACCTGCCTGGCAACACTTCATGCAGCTACAGGCTTTTGCTGAGGGAGCAGTTGGGCACATCCTGCAGCAAACAGCCAGGACTGGCAGCTTGCACTGGCCAGAAGGGCATCCATGAAAGGGTGCAGCTTGTGGCTCTGTCCCCTTTTCCTCCTCAGTGAGTAAAGGAGAGAGAGCAGGTTGCTCCTGAACGACTCCCTTCCCATATACACACAATGCCTATTTACACTCTATTATCCAGGAAAATTCCCAAGGCAACACAGGTTTGTCACACTAACAGGTAGTTGTCTCCTCTCCTCTGCCCCAGTCCTCTACCCCCCTTGTCCCTCCCCATCCCTCGTAGGACCCTTTAATGACCTGTTCAGTGTCTCCTTCAGGGAGTGCAGAGAGATGCTGGCTTTAGCCATCTTCCTGGAGAACAAGAGAAGAAATAAAGCTGGAGTGAGCTCAGTCCTCTCTCCTGAAGCAGGCAGCAACAGCAGGGATAGGGGATCTGACTCCTGGAAGCTGTTTGTACCGAGGCTTTTTATAGACCCTATATCCAAATATAGGTCATGGGCACACAGAGCACAGACTGAACTATGCATCTGGACCACTTCCTCCAGCCCACTGATCCTCTCTCTCTTAATAAATTAATTCACAAGTGACACAAAAGGGGGGGTACCTACACTACTCTGCTTTCTTTGTTCTATTTTGGCTTAATTTTGCTGTAGCAGCCACCAGTTTGTGTCTGGGGCCAAAGCCTTCTGCTGTTAAAGGCTGTACAAGCAGATTGCCTTTGTTTTGTTTTTAAAAAAGGTATGATGGCAAAACCAAGGTTTGAAGGAGAATGAGTTGGTTTTGGTTGAGGGAACTGCTCTGAGGAAAACCAAGGCAGCTGGAATCTGTTCCATTAAGGATGGACAGCCAGCACAAGTAGCTACCAATTTTCAGGAGCTGAGTATGCAAAACAAAAAGCTGGAAATTTTTCCATCAAAAAGAAAAATAGAAGGCAGGCAGATGTGCATATGGTAACAGCACAGCTGGGGCAACAAGCCAGCACCAGGCACTCAGTGCTGTGAAAGGTTAAGGACAGACTGAGGAGAAAAAGCTTTCTTTTCTTTGAATAATTTACCCATTCTGTGGGATAATCCAGCACGAATTCAACATGTCAAGAGCTTCAGCATTCCCACTTAGTTACATTCTCCCTGCAAACTTCAACTTGCAAATTAAGAGATGTTTCTAGCAACCCAAGTTCTGCTCGTTGTGTTTTGAAAGCTTTAGGAAGACAGTGGAAGTATTTGGGTAAGGAGGAACCATGCCTTTAGCCCTTCCTATTCCCCCTGTAATGGGGTATGCAGTGTACTTCTTGACATGATTCTCTGTAAGTTTGGCAATATGAGAGTGAATAGAAGCACAATGGAGCAGTGAGAAAGAAAATATTTATTAAGACAAGTGTAATAGTTATTTTTCCCTGGGATAAACAACTAAATGCATAAGACAGGGGACCCATTAAACAGATGTTCACATTTTCCCCAGCTCCTTCATTTACTGCAGAGTGAAAAAATCCAATTGTCAATGACAGTTACACTAATTTGATTACTCATTGGTTGATGCATCTCTAGCCTTATATGAAGCTGCTGACAAACTAATGAAAAATATATTTCCAGGACAGCCAATTTAAGCTAACTGTGATGTAGTTTAATAGGTGGGAATAATGTAAAGCACTGGAATAATCAAAATTCAAGGAGCTCAGCCAGTGATATCCCTGTTACTGCTCAGAATCCCCATATAACATTGTGGGTATCCCCATGAATTTCTCCCTCCAACTTTAATTATGTCAGCTTAGTCATGAACTAATATTAACCTTCAGTTGAAACCTGTTTCACTTGAATTCAAGAAGCAAACTGCCAACCCCACAAGAAAGAGCTGCAGCAAATACCAGCAGCCACTGAAGAACATAATGTGAGGGCAGTTACATCACTGTGTGAGGACACAGCAAATCCCTTCCCCTTCCAAAGGACTCAACAGGTTTCACTGTTCAGTTCCCTGTCAGCAGATATAACTGGACTCCTTTCAAATGCTCTGAGGAGTGGTTTTCTCCCACTAATTTCTTTAAACATTTCAATGTCTAAGGTTCTGGCAAGGGATACACAGATACAGAACTGGTCTGATCAGCAACCAATACTCTCTTGGAGCCTTTGATCTCTGTGTATGAGATCCAGTTCACCTTCTCTCCATGCTCAATGGTTAGCTTTGGTAAAACTCTAGCATGTTGACTTGAAGCCACTTTATGGAGGTTGCCATCTTTTTTGGTGGAAGCAGTTGCTTGGGCCTTTCTTCTCAGTGGAGATTTTGCTGGACTTTTCTGCTGCTTTCCAACATCACTGCTGATGTCCCAGAGCAAGACTTTCCCATCATTTCCTCCAGTCAACAGCCAATATGCTTCTGGCATAAAGAGAACCTGTGACACTCCCAAGCTGTGAGCCTGAAACTCCAGCTCACCTTCAAACTTGGTACTGGTGACTCTGAATATTCTGACTTTACCATCTTGGGCTCCACAGCCGAAGATGTTGCCACACGATGCGACGGAGAGGGAATGTGCAAGTGGAGGGTTAAAGAACTGGCCAGCTGACTGGGGACTGTCTTCCCCCATTTCACACTCCTGCAGGTTTGTGGTCCACAAGGGACGAGCTTTCTGCAGGTTCCACAGCATCACCTTGAAAAAAAAAAGAATCAACAATTTGTCCTTTTTACATAAAATCAGATCTTTCACTAACAGTGGGGAAAAAAACCCAAAGGCTGTGCAGAGTCAATGCCTCAGACTTGTCCACCAAATGAGTTAAAAAAACTGTTCTAAATGCTTTTGCATTCATCTCAGCAGCAGTAATCATGCCATGCTGCACATCAATTATTTAAAAGGAGGGACACAGAAACACTAGCAGCAAACAGATCATTATCATTATGCTGCGTGGCCCACCTTGAAGCCCCTCATGAAGCAATAACTGCCTTCCAATGAATCCTGTGTTTCTCATGCAGCAGTCAAGTACCACAGATTCCTACTGTGCCAGTTATAAATCATTCCCTCAATACATTTGTAGAATCTGAAGTGATGAGGAGCATTTTCAAGGCCAACAGATAGGAAAGCACATGTCAGTCTAACATAGCACTGGACTACTGATGTGCTGTTTGCTTTTTTGATCAAACTTTGATCTACTCGTGATCTGCAGTAGAAAATTTGGGCCACAAAAGAGCTGTCACACTGGCTCTGTGTTTTTGGAATCCAAATTACACTAAGACATCAAAAATAGGTTAGTTTCCTGGCACTTTTCTGGCTTACTGACTGAAATTCTACTAAATATCAGCATGTGTTTGTTCTAAGGGGTATTAGATGCACTTTGGTTGTAAGAACATAGGGTGCTGTCAAAGGAAACTTCACCCTCATACCACTAGAACCACAGAAACCTTTCTAGAAGTGATAGTTTTCATTTTGGGCTAAACCAGGAACGTGGTCAGATCTCAACCACTGGAAAGAAATTACTGCAAAACAACTCTTCTGGGTGGCCAACCTGGGCAACATAACTCAAGAGTCCGTTAACTCCTAGCATGGTTTTTCTCAGAACACTTCCACAAGTGGCATGCAAAGGAGAAAGTTTCCTCTTGGGGAGGACAGAGAAGCAGAAAGGGCAAGGAACATTTCATGCTTCCAAGAGGTTAATCAGAACAAAGGATAAATTGTAAAGATTACTTGTCCTTATGGTGGTACATACCACTTGGAAATATATTTCCTAGAATCATAGAATGATTTAGGCTGGAAGGGACCTCTAGAGCTCATCTGGTCCAACCTCCCTACACAAGGAGGGACCTCTCTACCTAGGTCAGGTTGCTCAGAGCCCCATCAACCCTGACCTTGAACAACTGCAGGGATGGGGCCTCCACCACCTCTCTGGGCAGCCCATTCCAGTGATCCAGCACTCTTATACTAAAGATTTTTTTTCTAATATCCAGTCTAAATCCATCCTTTCCTAGTTTAAAAACATTTCTCATCCTATTATTACAAACCCTTGTGAACAGTCCCTCCCCTGCTGTCTTGTAGGCCACTCTCAGGGACCAGAAGGTCACTGTAAGGTCCCCCCAGAGCCTCCTCTTCTCCAGGCTGCACAGACCCCAC
>NW_008606263.1:0-1937 GCF_000691845.1 Merops nubicus | reverse complement strand
CTGCCAATGTCATTAATGAAGATACTAAACAACAATGGTCCCAGCACAAACCCCTGAGGGACACCACTCGTCACCTTCCTCCATCTGGACATCAAGCCATTGACCACCACTCTCTGGAGGTGACCATCCAGCCAGTTCTTTATCCACTGAACAGTCCAGCCACTGAACCCACAATTCCCCAGCTTAGAGATAAGGATGTTGTGGGGGACTGTGTCAAAGGCCTTGCTGAAGTCCAGGTAGATGATATTTATCTACTATATTTATCCAGATATTTATCTATTTCTAGTAAAGTATTCTTGCTAGCATCCCATCTGGTGCAGGGAGTTGTGGAGTCTCCTTTTCTGGAGGCTTTCAAAACTCACCTAGACACATTCCTGTGCAACCTGCTCTAGGTGAACCTGCTCGGATGGTTGGGCTAGATGATCTCCAGAGGTCCCTTCCAACCCCTACCATTGTGCAATTCAAACATTTTGCCATCATCTGCAGCCATAACTGATGGCTAGGGGCAGTTTCTGGGTTTGCTGGGTCCAGCAGGGAGCTGTTGGGGCATGACTGTGCCTTGCACCATATTCCCATTTCTCCCCACCCCACTCACTTCTAGATTGCAAATATTACCAAAGACAAAAAAAAAGGGAAACTGCTGAGTAGAATATGGCAGAAACAGCCTTGACACTTAGTTTCTCCACCAAAACTACTTTTAGACTAGCTGAGGAGCTTTCCAAGCTGTACATCCTAACCCTTGGTGCAAGCCTGTTGGTGCCTCACAGATGGACAGATAGCATTTCACTGCTAGAACTTTCTACTTATATGCAAATCACCTGCATGTCCAGTCCACAGGACACAAGGCTTTGAGGCCTCTGAGGTCGGAAGGCAACAGAGGAGCAGATGTTTGAATGTCTCAAGGCCCGTCTGACTTTCTTGCTCTCCAGGTCTATAACCTGTATGGTCCCCGAGTCATCTGCCGCAGCCAGGAAGCTGTCGCTCTCGTTCACTGAGAGGCAGTTGATCTCCTCCTCGTTCACGTGGAAGCTTTCAACGGGCTCCTTGAGGGATCTGACATCCAGCAAACTGATCGTTTCTCCGTGGGAGGAGTACAGCCTCGTGGGACGGAGGGGAGCGAAGACCAGAGAGGTCACATCGTCCGCCCCCGGGAGCTGGAGCCGTCCTGCCGGGGTGCCCCCCGCGTCCCAGAGCGTGAGCTCGCCTCCCTCTGCTCCTGAAGCCACCAGCCCCTCCGTGCTCACAGCCAAGCACAGGATCGAGGAGGAATGTCCACCCATCCATTTCACTGCCATCTTTCAGGGCCACCTCTGAAACAGAGAAGCAAACAGCAGCCCCTGAATTGACCCGTGTTAGGCTCATTACAGCAGAAAGCTCCCTGAAGCAACCACTCCAGCAGCCACCCCAACAGGCACCAATACAGAGCAGTGCCCAGAGGAAGCTCTGGCTCAAACTTGGACATCAAAACAGGGGCACGGTTCCTAATGGGACGTACTGGGAAGGAACAAGGGGAAGGTGGCAAACTGGTAAATCGACCTGCAGAGGAGTCACGTCGTTCAGGTTTGGGTGAGAGCACGTGTGGACATCGTTCACCTAGCTGCTGAGCAGTCAGTACTTGAGATGGATGTGTAAAGCAGTCTTGCAACACCCGGAGCAAGCAACTTGTGCTGGTGAGCGGGGTGAACTGATTAATGCTGAAAGCAACTGCCTTAAGTACAGTTTAAAAGCACACATTTGTGTGAATAAATTTGAAGCTATCGTACACGTTCCCGAAGCAAAGGTAATTTTCTTGCTGGGTGTCCCTGCCCTAGTTCCAGCACCGCGCTGCTGCCTTCGCGTCCGTGGGTGCATCTCGCTATGTGGCAATCAAGGAATTTCTTCGGGGCTTTTTTCTAACCCTCGTTACGCTTTGCACGCGGTTTTTGTTGAGCCGGTCC